>NC_090649.1:502776919-503061919 GCF_040937935.1 Hyperolius riggenbachi
GAGCTCAGATTTCATAGACAGCAGTGCTGACAGGAAGTCCACATTAGCAAACAAAAAATTGCTCATGTTCAGCAAAACCTCAATGTGGTATTCAGGGATTTTCAAACGTGTTTCCAAATCTCTGTACAATGCAGAAAGAAAACCGCTCCCCAGAATCACATTCACTCAGCTGAAATCGGTTCACCACTATAGGTTTTTTTTTTTTTAGATATTAAAATGTGTATAAAGTGTACTACAGTGATTTGGGCACAAAGGCAGAACTACCCAACCGTACTGGGTTTCATATCTGCACGCCATTGCCGGGGAGGGGGTCGCATTTGATGGAATTTTCATTGTGCAGACTGTAGGGGGCAGCTTCATGGAGCTCATACTTGGGGGAAGAGGGCTTCCATTGCTCAGACTTTCAGCCTATTGAACAGATGGTCAGTTGATTGATCTGTGGAATTTGGAGGCCAAAGAAAACAGGGTTTATCAGTCGGCCACCACCTCCTATTGCTCCATGGCCCAGTTCCGAGCATTCTGTGTCCCCTCTGTGCACCATGACTAGTGTGCTGCTACACATCACTGCAGGTAGGAAAATGTGCATTACCTTCCTGGGGGGGGGGGGGGGGGGGATGGGATGGGGATAGTTGCATGAGCCCTCTGAGGGGGTCCTGCCGTCTGGGGGCAGGAGTCGGCTTTGTGCTCCATGTCAGGGAGGTGATGGATTTCAGTTATCCCAGTTTGTGCCCAGAATTCATGGCAAGCTTTCAGATCTCCTTTTGGCAGTTTTCTAGCTGAGGTTTTGTCAGGCCCCTCGGGAGGCAATAGCCTGGCCTGCCATCTGGCAGTAATTTCCAGTTATGGGGACCGTGCTGTACATCGCTCTGGGACAGGAGAATCTTCATATCTGCTCTCACAGTAACCGTGACAAGTCATTGAAGACACTTGTCACAAGTGCGGTCAGGAAGTTTCGTTAAGCATTTAAAGCTGTCAGCTTGTAGCTCATTGACTCTAATGAATCAGCTGAATGTGATCTGCAGAACCTTGGAGAGCCTTTACTAGCAATGGGGAGACGGCCTACACGGCCTCCAGCCCTCCAACAAGCCTCAGCTGGAGGAGAGCGGTGTCTTAACTGAACCTGTTAATTGCCATCTCATAACTATATCAGCCTGTCCTAAATTGTGCCCCCCCCCCAATACGGTGGTCCCATTGGTCATCAGTCATTGTTCACCTGTTGTTCACCTGTCACCACCATCTCCAGTCATGTGATATAAGTGGCAGAATTGGAGGACAACAGTCTTCAGTGAACTTAGTACACATGTCATCTAGAGTGTTAATCTGTAACCCGGGTCCTCACATGAGAAACTTCACGCTTGCATTGTAAAGAGGCAGTTCTAAGCAGGACCGGAATATCAGGGGAACCAGCAGTTATTATTGAGCACCCCGAGGAGGAGGTCAGATGCTGTAGCACAGATTTTCATCTACGCCAGCCAGAGAATTAGGAACCCTACTTGCCCCAAAAAGGATTCAGGAGACACGTCCTTAATACTCATTAGGACCTGAAGAAGGTGTGATGTGATTGGTGCAGAGGGTTGGGCGGAGATGTCCACAACCTGGCGTAGCATGCGGGTGGTGGAACTTGGAGGGGCGTGGCAGCAGTGAAGAGAGATGCAGCCTGACCATCCTCCTGGAGGGTTTATGGGTAGTGACCTGTAAGAGGCGCTGCTCTGCCATTTCCATCTCCAGATGTTTTGTATTTGCCTCTTTTCTGGGATCTTTGTAGTTATGGAGTTTTAGAATAGAGATGAAGTGGGTGACAACTCATGTGACTGCACGTTCAGGGTCCGTATTGGGGAACATATGTTTGGGCATGGCACTCAATGTTGGGTATGCATATAGCAAATTACCCTTAAACCTGGAATTGATTTTTAATATTTAGGGGCTGGCAGAATAGGTGTCATGTTGAGGACAATCCCTGAGAAATGTCATTCTGAAATATATCGGGAACCGGTCTGGGTGTATGGGCAGCCAACTGAGCAATCTGCCCATTCATGGCTGCAGATACCCCTAGCATTCATTCCCGTGGTGTCTGGCTGCTGTCTATGCTGCCAGAAGAGGTTATTCTGTTAGAATAACATGACTTGACTGTGTACCATGAAATATTTACTTCTGATCAGAGATGAGCGTAAAGTTTGTAAAATGCTAAATATCTATTCCACAGGAACCATATTTATGGAGTGTTGGGTTGCTTGCCCAGCACAAAGCTATCACCTGACCCCACCCTCTTCCTCTCACCATGAGGAGCACAGAGAGGAAGTGATCAGCTCTGTGCTCAGAGGGAAGGAGAAGGTGTACGCCTCCCCCGACTTCTCTCTGGCTACCTCATGTAAGAAATGATTGGATATTGGGTGGAGTTTGGGCAACTCACGCACTTCCTGTTCTCGGACAAGCCTCACCTGACATTGGCATAGGAAGACAGCTAAGCCATCCCATCCGGGACATAAAAAATCCTAATTCAAATGGTTTATGTGCATTGTACAAACGTATGATGTATTAAAACCATTACTCTGAACTGGTGGTCAAACTCCAAATTCCACCACTCGCCCCTAAATATTTACCTGATGGGCAGTGATCAGTTAGTGTGCTATCCGGCCGTATATAGCGATCTTACACCAGCAGTATTGGTTGCTGTGCATTGCTGTATTGTGGTGCACGTGATTCAGCAGTAATACATGAAGTGAAGATCCGTCAGCCTCACCCCCCCCCCCCCCCCCCCCCCAGATACGACCACATGCAGAGTAAAGCGGAAGGAGATCTAACGGCTGGACTGATAGAGACGGTTATCTTGTAGCAACATAAGGAAGGAAGCTGCCTGAACGAAGTGACAGTACGGCCCAGGCATTGGCACTAGTAGTGATTTTACTGATGACCTGAATGACAGATGTGACCCACAAGAGTTCACCAAACTAAGTATCCGTCCTGAGGCCTCATTCACACTATGTCTGCTTCTGTCCGCTTTTTGTCAACACCTCAATGTTACAGATTGATACATGTTGCTGAAAAGTGGACAGAAGAACCCAAAATGTGAGAACTCTACACTGAAAAAGATCCAGGCAAGACCACGTAATCCAGGCCTGCTCTATATAATGTAAGGTCTACAGTAGTGATGCAGCAAAGTGCTAGTATAGGTGTGGATATTCAGCACATAAACAAGAGCGGTAATGTATCGTGGAATAGGGGGGATGGCTCAGTGGTAATGTATTGTGGAATAAGGTAGATGGCTCAGTGGTAATGTATTGTGGAAGAGAGGAGATGGCTCAGTGATAATGTATTGTGGAATGGGTGGGGGGGGGGGCTCAGTGGTAATGTATTGTGGAATGGGGGGGGGGGGGGGGTGGCTCAGTGGTAATGTATTGTGGAATAGGGGGGGGGGGGTGGCTCAGTGGTAATGTATTGTGGAAGAGAGGAGATGGCTCAGTGGTAATGTATTGTGGAAGAGAGGAGATGGCTCAGTGGCAATGTATTGTGGAAGAGAGGAGATGGCTCAGTGGTGTAATGTATTGTGGAATAGAGGGGATGGCTCAGTGGTAATGTATTGTGGGGGGGGGGTAGCTCAGTGATAATGTATTGTGGAATAGGGGGGATGGCTCAGTGGTAATGTATTGTGGAATAGGGGGGATGGCTCAGTGATAATGTATTGTGGAATAGGGGGATGGCCCAGTGGTAATGTGTTGTGGAAGGAGGGGGTGGCTCAGTGGTAATGTATTGTGGAAGAGAGGAGATGGCTCAGTGATAATGTATTGTGGAAGAGAGGGGTGGCTCAGTGGTAATGAATTGTGTAATAGGGAGGATGGGTCAGTGATAATGTATTGTGGAATAGGGGGATGGCTCAGGGGTAATGTATTGTGGAAGATGGGCGTGGCTCAGTGGTAATATATTGTGGAAGAAAGAAGATGGCTCAGTGGTAATGTATTGTGGAATAGGGGGGATGGCTCAGTAATAATGTATTGTGGAAGAGATGAGATGGCTCAGTGGTAATGTATTGTGGAAGAGAGGAGATGGCTCAGTTGTAATGTATTGTGGAAGAGAGGAGATGGCTCAGTGGTAATGTTTTGTGGAATAGGGGGGGGGGGTGTGGCTCAATAATAATGTATTGTGGAATAAGGGAGATGGCTCAGTGGTAATGTATTGTGGAATAGTGGGGGTGGCTCAGTGGTAATGTATTGTGGAAGAGAGGAGATGGCTCAGTGGTAATGTATTGTGGAATAGGGGGGATGGCTCACTGGTAATGTATTGTGTAATAGGGAGGATGGGTCAGTGATGATGTATTGTCGAATAGGGGGATGGCTCAGTGGTAATGTATTGTGGAAGGGGGGGGGGTGGCTCAGTGATAATGTATTGTGGAAGAGAGGAGATGGCTCAGTGGTAATGTTTTGTGGAATAGGGGGGGGGGGGGTGGCTCAATAATAATGTATTGTGGAATAAGGGAGATGGCTCAGTGGTAATGTATTGTGGAATAGTGGGGGTGGCTCAGTGGTAATGTATTGTGTAATAGGGAGGATGGGTCAGTGATGATGTATTGTCGAATAGGGGGATGGCTCAGTGGTAACGTATTGTGGAAGGGGGGGGGGGTGGCTCAGTGATAGTGTATTGTGGGAGAGAGGAGATGGCTCAGTGGTATTGTATTGTGGAAGAGAGGAGATGGCTCAGTGGTAATGTTTTGTGGAATGGGGGGGGGGGTGGCTCAATAATAATGTATTGTGGAATAAGGGAGATGGCTCAGTGGTAATGTATTGTGGAATAGTGGGGGTGACTCAGCGGTAATGTATTGTGGAATAGGGGGGATGGCTCAATGGTAATGTATTGTGTAATAGGGAGGATGGGTCAGTGATGATGTATTGTCGAATAGGGGGATGGCTCAGTGGTAATGTATTGTGGAAGGGGGGGGGGGTGGCTCAGTGATAATGTATTGTGGGAAAGAGGAGATGGCTCAGTGGTAATGTATTGTGGAATGGGGAGATGGCTTAGTGATATGATGCTAGATTACCAGTGTATTGTGGAATGAGGGGATGGCTCTGTGGAAATGTATTGTGGAAGTGGGGAAATTGCTCAGTGATATATTGTGGAATGGGGCATGGCTCAGTGATGTATTGTGGAAGTGAGGAAATTGCTCAGTGATGTATTGTGGAATAGGGGGGTGGCTCAGTGGTAATGTATTGTGGACTGGGGAGATGGCTTAGTGATATGATGCTAGATTACCAGTGTATTGTGGAATGAGGGGATGGCTCCGTGGAAATGTATTGTGGAAGTGGGGAAATTGCTCAGTGATGTATTGTGGAATGGGGAGATGGCTCAGTGGTAATGTATTGTGGAATGGGGAGATGGCTCAGTGGTAATTTATCGTGGAAGAGGGAACACTGCTCAGTCATTGACCACAGATAAGAGCTGCCATTGTGCTGTTTAGTGCAGGGCTGGAATGTGTGACATTCTACCTTCCTCCACATGGAATAGCTCAGCCATGGAAAGCTGGGCCTCTTCCCCTCACAACTGGCTAGCAGAGGAGGAAGAGCAGGAATTTCCTCTGCCTCAGCCTTTGTTTTCTTCATAGGTCATCACAATGCTTCTGTTCAGATCTCATTTCAGGCTGCGTTCCCTTCATGTAGTAGAAGGAGGAAGGGGTGATGTTCTATGGATGGCCATACATCTTGTAGAGGGAACAGGATGTGTAAGGGGGGGGGGGGGGGGCACGAGGATGTATTCATGTGAAAGGAAAGCACTTTATCAGAGGCCTGACCTCAGCAGCAGGAGTCACAACCAGAATGTCCATTAGACTTGATGGCTATTATTAATGTGTATTATATTACTGTGTGTGGCGTCACCATTCATAGCAGTGTCGGACTGGGAGGTGGTAAAGCTGAGGAAATCCACCTGCTGGCCAAGCGGCAGTAATCAGGTGTTGCTGCTCACAGTCAGGACTTGCTGCAGGTTTCTATTGGGAGTGATAACACAGGGTTACTGCTGCTTGGCCAGCAGGTGGATTTCCTCACAGTGAGGACTTGCTGCAGGTTTCTATTGGGAGTGATAACACAGGGTTACTGCTGCTTGGCCAGCAGGTGGGTTTCCTCACAGTGAGGACTTGCTGCAGGTTTCTATTGGGAGTGATAACACAGGGTTACTGCTGCTTGGCCAGCAGGTGGATTTCCTCACAGGGAAGACTTGCTGAAGGTCTCTATTGGGAGTGATAACACAGGGTTACTGCTGCTTGGCCAGCCGGTGGATTTCCTCAGTTTTACAAACCTCCCAGTCCGACATTGATTAATAGAGATGCTGAACATAATCTGAACATGCAACCACAGTGTCACCTCTGCCCTGTGACCTCAGCATCTAGGGACATCCAATGCAGCCACAGTGTCACCTCTGCCCTGTGACCTCAGCATCTGGGGACCTTCCAATGCTGCCACAGTGTGACCTCTGCTCTGTGACCTCAACCTCTGGGGACCTTCCAATGCTGCCACAGTGTGACCTCTGCTCTGTGACCTCAACATCTGGGGACCTTCCACTGCAGCCACAGTGTGACCTCTGCCCTGTGACCTCAGCATCTGGGGACCTTCCAATGCTGCCACAGTGTGACCTCTGCTCTGTGACCTCAACATCTGGGGACCTTCCAATGCTGCTACAGTGTGACCTCTGCCCTGTGACCTCAGCATCTAGGGACATCCAATGCAGCCACAGTGTGACCTCTGCTCTGTGACCTCAGCATCTGGGGACCTTCCACTGCAGCCACAGTGTGACCTCTGCCCTGTGACCTCAGCATCTGGGGACATCCGATGCAGCCACAATGTGACTTCAGAATGCCACCTTCCAATAAGCAGAGGGAGGTCGCAGGAAGGAAACCCCGGGGACAGAAACTTTTGTTTGCATTGTGGGTAAGAGATCTTCTTAGAGTTGATATTGCCGTTTGTCCCCCAGTTTGAGAGAACATTAATCACTTCCTTTCCAGACAGGAAGTTTGTGTCTTCGGTAAATATCTTTGAATGTGTCCACACATGATACAACCAAACTGATGTTTATGTTCATTTGAAGAAATGAATGATTTTAAACTGATATTCAATAAATCTTTTTTGTTTGATTATTAAGTTTTCGAATTGTTCACTATATGTTTTGCTCGGGCGTGTGGAACTATGTAATTGTTTCAAACACCTTTAGAAAACTATCCTCTGATGCAAAATGTTTTAACAAATGGAAATGTGCATGAAAAATCAAATCTAGCTCACTTAAAGGACACCAGAGGCGAAAATAAACGAATGAAATAAACAATTATATCTATCTTCCTTCTCCTAAAAATGACTTTTTAAGATAGTCCACAGTTTTATCTTATATTTAAATCTACTTTTTAAGTTTTAACTGTTTTGTTTTTGCTCAATGACACATTCATTGAACTATGTCAGAGCTAAAATCTACGAACTATTGACTTTTCATCTCTTTCTTGCTCTTAGAAACCATTTTCTGGGAGGAAAGTGTTTTATAGTTGATATTTCTTATCAGTGAGGGTCACACTGTAGTCACTTCCTGTCTGAGTCAGGACTGAGTCAGCCACTTACATACCTGATATTTAACTCTTTCAGGCAGAGGAAAAAAAATACGAACACAGCCTGGTTATTTGTGTGCTAGGCACTGTACATACACATGTCTATCTCATCATGTTACATGTCACCTCAGGTATCCTTTAAGAAGAACAGAGGTGACCATATTTTATTTTGCAGAAGATCTTGGTCACAGTTCATTAGGATGAAGCATTTACATATGGTGGGAGAGGCGCTATTGCCTTCCAGTATGTCATGTTTATTGGGGGGGGGGGGGGGATGTGGTGGGCAACCTGTGGAGACAACATACAAACTCCATGCAGCTGGAGTCCGAGCCACTCTGCTGCTCATCAGTAGGCCTTTTCATGTCCAGCCTCCCCCCTCACGTCTGCCGATTACACAACAGAATGGGCATATTTTGGATTGCCATATAAATCGATACATTTCCATTAGCTTTGATGATTTTTCTTTTTTTAAGTAGTAGTATTTGAGAAACAAAATAAATAAAATCATGACATACATGAATCTGTGAATTCTGTAAAAGGTTCAGTATGAGCTGTGGAGCATTGCTGAGGTCACGCATACCTAACCCCGAGCCGTGTACCATTCTATAATACCAACAGAGCTGATGTTTACATTGATATTATATCTATTGCCCAGGGCTGGGAGGAAGCACCAGCTGTGCCACTGACCACCATTTCCTGTTTCCACAGATGAGCGCGAGGCTGTCCAGAAGAAGACCTTCACAAAATGGGTGAATTCCCACCTGGCCCGCGTGTCCTGCAGAATAACCGATCTGTACGCAGACCTGCGAGATGGGCGGATGCTTATCAAGCTGCTGGAGGTTCTCTCAGGAGAGAAGCTGGTAAGTTCCGGCCTTCTAATCATATAGAGTCCATGTAATAATGTCACCATGCTGTGTGGTAGCCATCATTTCCTTCCTTTACTCTCACACTGCTGCCAGGCAGCCGCTCTCCTTCCTCTCACGCTGCTGCCAGGCAGCCGCTCTCCTTCCTCTTACACTGCTTCCAGGCAGCCGCTCTGCTTCCTCTCACACTGCTTCCAGGCAGCCGCTCTCCTTCCTCTCACACTGCTGCCAGGCAGCCGCTCTCCTTCCTGTCACACTGCGGCCAGGCAGCCACTCTCCTTCCTCTCACACTGCTGCCAAGCAACCGCTCTCCTTCCTGTCACACTGCCGCCAGGCAGCCGCTCTCCTTCCTCTCACACTGCTGCCAGGCAGCCGCTCCCCTTCCTCTCACACTGCTGCCAGGCAGCCTCTCTCCTTCCTCTCACACTGCTGCCAAGCAGCCGCTCTCCTACCTCTCACACTGCTGCCAGGCAACCGCTCTCCTTCCTGTCACACTGCCGCCAGGCAGCCGCTCTCCTTCCTCTCACACTGCTGCCAGGCAGCCGCTCTCCTTCCTCTCACACTGCTGCCAGGCAGCCGCTCTCCTTCCTCTCACACTGCTGCCAGGCAGCCACTCTCCTTCCTCTCACACTGCTGCCAGGCAGCCGCTCTCCTTCCTCTCACACTGCTGCCAGGCAGCCACTCTCCTTCCTCTCACACTGCTGCCAGGCAGCCGCTCTCCTTCCTCTCGCGCTGCTGCCAAGCAGCCGCTCTCCTTCCTCTCACAGTGCTGCCAGGCAGCCGCTCTCCTTCCTCTCACACTGCTGCCAGGCAACCGCTCTCCTTCCTGTCACACTGCCGCCAGGCAGCCGCTCTCCTTCCTCTCACACTGCTGCCAGGCAGCATCTCTCCTTCCTCTCACACTGCTGCCAGGCAGCCGCTCTCCTTCCTCTCACACTGCTGCCAGGCAGCCTCTCTCCTTCCTCTCACACTGCTGCCAGGCAGCTGCTCTCCTTCCTCTCACACTGCTGCCAGGGCAGCCGCTCTCCTTCCTCTCACACTGCCGCCAGGCAGCCGCTCTCCTTCCTCTCACACTGCTGCCAGGCAGCCGCTCTCCTTCCTCTCACACTGCCGCCAGGCAGCCGCTCTCCTTCCTCTCACACTGCTGCCAGGCAGCCGCTCTCCCTCCTCTCACACTGCTGCCAGGCAGCCGCTCTCCTTCCTCTCACACTGCTGCCAGGCAGCCGCTCTCCTTCCTCTCACACTGCTGCCAGGCAGCCGCTCTCCTTCCTCTCACACTGCCGTCAGGCAGCTGCTCTCCTCCATCTCTCACTGATGCCAGGACTGCCGCTCTATTTATTTTCAGTTAACTTTTTATTTACATGATACCAGAAATATTTCCTTCACAGGTAGCTCTATTCTGGCTTAGGAAACAGAACTGGGTGTTTGCGGGTGAAGTAATCTAGCTATTTACTCCACACCTGTGAATGCGCTCCGCTTAAAAGAAAAACACGTTGGGGAGACTCGTGAGGACGATCCAGAGTGGAGCAACTGCCCTAAGTAACAAAGCAGAGACCTTGTTGTATGTAACAGCTAGCGTCATTGGCTGCCCCAGGCAGTGGCTCCACCCATGTTCTGGTTTCATTTTCCATGTCTTGATAAATTGGCACAATTTTCCTTCTAATAGCCCAGGTTCACTGTGGTGGTGTGCAGCTGGCCAGCAGCTGAGATCCGTTCTAGTCTCACACTGCCTGTTGCAGGCCAGAGCTGTAATTGTCAGATTCCAGGAATTTCTCTATGCAGTGAAAGGCTGCAGTTTCCATGCCGATAACTCATGGTATGTGCTGAAGCTTTCATACATTTGTACAACTAGCGGTCATGTGACCGCTCCTTCATCAGCGGGGCCCTGTCACATTATGTGCTGGAATGCATTGCCAGATCGCTCAGTTGACCATGGATTCTGTTTAAAGGACAACTGTGGTGAGAAGAATATGGAGGCTGCCATGTATATTTTCTCTTAAAAAATACCAGTTTCCTGGCAGCCCTGCTGATCTCCTTGGCTGCAGTAGTGTCTGAATCACACCAGATACAAGCATGCAGCTAATCTTCTCTGATCTGACATTGACAGAAACACCTGATCTGCTGCATGCTTGTTCTGGGTATGTGACTAAAGGTATTAGAGGCAGAGGATCAGGAAGACTGCCAGGCAACTGGTATTGCTTATAAGGAAATTTATATGGCAGCCTCCGTATCCATCTCACTTCAGTTGTCCTTTAAGTCGCAACCTATTTTAAAGGGTTTTTATTGCCTTTACTTTTTAACTCTCTCTCATACTGTCTTTGGAGACTGGGACAGCCTTGCTTGGTAAATGTCCACATATGTCTTTAAGTGGCCCAGACACTCCCGCTAGAGAGACAGGAAGTAGGACTACCCCCCCCCCCCCTTGGGAGAAACAGGAAGTAGGGCTCTTACCTGAGAGAGACAGGAAGTAAGGGGACTCTGCCCTGAGAGTGACAGAAAGTAGAGCTCTCCCCTGGGAGAGACAGGAAGTAGGGCTCTCCCCTGGGAGAGACAGGAAGTAGGGCTCTCCCCTGGGAGAGACAGGAAGTAGAGCTCTCCCCTGGGAGAGACAGGAAGTAGGGCTCTCCCCTGGGAGAGACAGGAAGTAGGGCTCCCCCCTGAGAGTGACAGAAAGTAGAGCTCTCCCCTGGGAGAGACAGGAAGTAGGGCTCTTACCTGAGAGAGACAGGAAGTAAGGGGACTCTGCCCTGAGAGTGACAGAAAGTAGAGCTCTCCTCTGGGAGAGACAGGAAGTAGGGCTCTCCCCTGGGAGAGACAGGAAGTAGGGCTCTCCCCTGGGAGAGACAGGAAGTAGAGCTCTCCCCTGGGAGAGACAGGAAGTAGGGCTCTCCCCTGGGAGAGACAGGAAGTAGGGCTCCCCCCTGAGAGTGACAGAAAGTAGAGCTCTCCCCTGGGAGAGACAGGAAGTAGGGCTCTTACCTGAGAGAGACAGGAAGTAAGGGGACTCTGCCCTGAGAGTGACAGAAAGTAGAGCTCTCCCCTGGGAGAGACAGGAAGTAGGGCTCTCCCCTGGGAGAGACAGGAAGTAGGGCTCTCCCCTGGGAGAGACAGGAAGTAGAGCTCTCCCCTGGGAGAGACAGGAAGTAGGGCTCTCCCCTGGGAGAGACAGGAAGTAGGGCTCCCCCCTGAGAGTGACAGAAAGTAGAGCTCTCCCCTGGGAGAGACAGGAAGTAGGGCTCTTACCTGAGAGAGACAGGAAGTAAGGGGACTCTGCCCTGAGAGTGACAGAAAGTAGAGCTCTCCTCTGGGAGAGACAGGAAGTAGGGCTCTCCCCTGGGAGAGACAGGAAGTAGGGCTCTCCCCTGGGAGAGACAGGAAGTAGAGCTCTCCCCTGGGAGAGACAGGAAGTAGGGCTCCCCCTGGGAGAGACAGGAAGTAGGGCTCTCCCCTGGGAGAGACAGGAAGTAGGGCTCCCCCCTGAGAGTGACAGAAAGTAGAGCTCTCCCCTGGGAGAGACAGGAAGTAGGGCTCTCCCCTGGGAGAGACAGGAAGTAGGGCTCTCCCCTGGGAGAGACAGGAAGTAGGGCTCTCCCCTGGGAGAGACAGGAAGTAAGTGGGCTCTGCCCTGAGAGTGACAGAAAGTAGAGCTCTCCCCTGGGAGAGACAGGAAGTAGGGCTCTCCCCTGGGAGAGACAGGAAGTAGGGCTCTCCCCTGGGAGAGACAGGAAGTAGGGCTCTCCCCTGGGAGAGACAGGAAGTAAGTGGGCTCTGCCCTGAGAGTGACAGAAAGTAGAGCTCTCCCCTGGGAGAGACAGGAAGTAGGGCTCTCCCCTGGGAGAGACAGGAAGTAGGGCTCTCCCCTGGGAGAGACAGGAAGTAGGGCTCTCCCCTGGGAGAGACAGGAAGTAAGTGGGCTCTGCCCTGAGAGTGACAGAAAGTAGGGCTCTCCCCTGGGAGAGACAGGAAGTAGGGCTCTTACCTGAGAGAGACAGGAAGTAAGGGGACTCTGCCCTGAGAGTGACAGAAAGTAGGGCTCTCCCCTGGGAGAGACAGGAAGTAGGGCTCCCCCTGGGAGAAACAGGAAGTAAGTGGGCTCTGCCCTGAGAGTGACAGAAAGTAGGGCTCTCCCCTGGGAGAGACAGGAAGTAGGGCTCTCCCCTGGGAGAGACAGGAAGTAGGGCTCTCCCCTGGGAGAGACAGGAAGTAAGTGGGCTCTGCCCTGAGAGTGACAGAAAGTAGGGCTCTCCCCTGGGAGAGACAGGAAGTAGGGCTCTTACCTGAGAGAGACAGGAAGTAAGGGGACTCTGCCCTGAGAGTGACAGAAAGTAGGGCTCTCCCCTGGGAGAGACAGGAAGTAGGGCTCCCCCTGGGAGAAACAGGAAGTAAGTGGGCTCTGCCCTGAGAGTGACAGAAAGTAGGGCTCTCCCCTGGGAGAGACAGGAAGTAGGGCTCTCCCCTGGGAGAGACAGGAAGTAGGGCTCTCCCCTGGGAGAGACAGGAAGTAAGTGGGCTCTGCCCTGAGAGTGACAGAAAGTAGAGCTCTGCCCTGAGAGTGACAGAAAGTAGAGCTCTCCCCTGGGAGAGACAGGAAGTAGGGCTCTCCCCTGGGAGAGACAGGAAGTAAGTGGGCTCTGCCCTGAGAGTGACAGAAAGTAGAGCTCTCCCCTGGGAGAGACAGGAAGTAGGGCTCCCCCTGGGAGAAACAGGAAGTAAGTGGGCTCTGCCCTGAGAGTGACAGAAAGTAGGGCTCTCCCATGGGAAAGACAGGAAGTAGGGCTCTCCCCTGGGAGAAACAGGAAGTAGGGCTCTCCCCTGGGAGAGACAGGAAGTAGGGCTCCCCCCTGGGAGAGACAGGAAGTAGGGCTCTCCCCTGGGAGAGACAGGAAGTAGGGCTCCCCCCTGGGAGAGACAGGAAGTAAGTGGGCTCTGCCCTGAGAGTGACAGAAAGTAGGGCTCTCCCATGGGAAAGACAGGAAGTAGGAGTGCTCTCCCCTGGGAGAAACAGGCAGTAGGGAGGCTTTGCCCTGGGAGAGACAGGAAGTAGGAGTGCTCTCCCCTGGGAGAAACAGGAAGTAGGGCTCTCCCCTGGGAGAAACAGGAAGTAGTTGTCACTCTTACCAATGGTATAGTACGCAGGATATATGTACAGTTGATGACATTATTTCTCTTTCCCCGATTTACGATGTAAAAATACCATGTGAGGTTTGAATGAAAGAGAGATTGTCCTCCACAAACAAGTAATTAGTGCAGTGGGAATATTTGCAGATAATTTCATGCCTCCAGCATTGTTCTAGCAGATGAACTGCAGTACTCCAGTCTCTGCGACAGTCGGTAGAATAGGCTCATTTCCTCCTGCTAGCGGCAGTTACTACACCCAGTCATTTGTAAGAGTTGTTGTCCTTGTGTCACCATGCAACACGAGGGCATTGTGTGAAATAGCACCGTTATCAGTGGGTGTTGCCTCATGTGTCAAATGTCTACATATTCCATCCATTATTCATCATACGAGACGTGCTTGTGGCTTTAACACCTTAGTGCCATGTTCCTATAGCTGCTCACAGCTAAGTGTCTCATTATGCCTCACATATTTCATTCCCAGGTGTCAATGAGTTTTCAGGAAAAGAAATTCCTGAAGCAAATGCTATCAGGAAAACTTGCTGACTGCTGTACTTCTGGGACGTCACGTGATCAAATGAGCAGGAAACACTGAGTGGGAAAGGGGGCAAGGCCTTAGAAGCTGATTGGTTAGTCCTATTTTTCTGGCGGCTGGCACAGAACATACCGGTGTATAAGCACCGGTAATCTGATTCTAGTCTGACTCCACTGACCAAATGTTTGTTCCATGAGTGACACTGCTGATGCCAAGAGATCACCATGAAAGGGGATAAAAATGGCTTCCTCTATATCCCTGTCACTGCAAGTTTCCTTTAAAGTGGACAGTCTTCCCAAGCTCCACCTCTCCATCAGGTCAACTCTTCCTGGGGAGATATGAATGTCACTGACGTGATTTCAGGTGACAGCTTGCAACGTGTGTTTGTGGGGGGTAAAAGAATGTCCACTAATGTGGCAATGTTCCAGACACAGCATGGGGGGGGGGTTAGGATATGGAAGTCCACTGATGTGATGGTTGTCTGGGGGCAGCTGGGGGGGAGGGGGAGGGGAGGGATATATAGGTGTCTGCGGTTACGATTTTCAGATGACATTTGGGGGGAGGGGTTTGCAAGATATAACAATCCACTGATGCCTCCTGTCTCTCCTCTGCCAGTCAGTGGGGTCTGTGTAGATATCTGCAGGAGACGGTGGTTGTGTATCTGCACACATTCTGAACCCGCTCACTGCAGAGGAGGATACACGAGCACAGTCCTCGCTAATGTCATCCCAGGCCAAGCGTTGCCGGGTCACAGCTCAGTGTATGGGCTGAATGGAGCAGAGAATAGGGTCTGTTGATCCTGCAGTATTAGCCTGCGCTCAGAGAGAATTACTCCTAAAATCCACTCATAACTGGAACCTTTCCAAGTGAGCTTAGAGACTGAAGTCTGCCATGTGTTTCCCGCTTTGCCCAGGCAGATGACTCCAGACATGTCCTGTGCACCACAGCAGGAGGATGTTCTGTGCGTTACTACAGGAGGATGTATTGTGTATTACTGGCCACTGTACTGTGACTGACAGAAATCCTGCTGTCTCCGCAGCCCAAGCCCACCAAGGGAAGGATGCGAATCCATTGCCTGGAGAACGTGGACAAAGCTCTGCAGTTTCTGAAGGAACAGAGGGTTCACCTGGAGAATATGGGCTCACATGACATCGTGGATGGAAACCACAGGCTGACCCTGGGGCTGATCTGGACCATCATCCTCAGGTTTCAGGTACATCCCTGCAGTGCTCCCTGATGTGTAACCCTTGTGGCTCCTCCCTGATGTGGCTCCTCCCTGATGTGACTCCTCCCTGATGTGACTCCTCCCTGATGTGACTCCTCCCTGATGTGACTCCTCCCTGATGTGTGACTCCTCCCTGATGTGTGACCCTTGTGACTCCTCCTGATGTGTAACCCTTGTGACTCCTCCCTGGTGTGACTCCTCCCTGGTGTGACTCCTCCCTGGTGTGACTCCTCCCTGATGTGTAACCCTCGTGACTCCTCCCTGATGTGTAACCCTCGTGACTCCTCCCTGATGTGTAACCCTCGTGACTCCTCCCTGATGTGTAACCCGTGTGACTCCTCCCTGATGTGTGACTCCTCCCTGATGTGTAACCCTTGTGACTCCTCCCTGATGTGTGACCCTGTGGCTCTTCCCTGATGTGTAACTCCTCCCTGATGTGTAACCCTTGTGACTCCTCCCTGATGTGTGATTCCTCGCTGATGTGTAACCCTTGTGACTCCTCCCTGATGTGTAACCCTTGTGACTCCTCCCTAATGTGTGACTCCTCCCTGATGTGACTCCGACCTGATGTGTAAACCTTGTGACTCCTCCCTAATGTGTGACTCCTTCCTGATGTGTGACTCCTTGATGTGTAACCCTTGTGGCTCCTCGCTGATGTGTGACTCCTCCCTGATGTGTGACCCTTGTCACATGTGACTATAGCACAGATGTGGAGTATGTTTAGAGAAATGCCTGCCATTGTTATCCCTCCGTTGTGTGCTGCTTGGCTGCTCTATGCCCCCCTGAATAGTGACAGAACATGTTAGTAGCCTGCAGGCTAGTGACGTGTCTGTACAGCATTGAGGGATGGATTTCCACCCCCTACCGGGGACAAAGATCACACATGTGTACCCAGCTTTAGGATTACGCTTCCCTCTGAGATACACCATAGCTAGATAGGTCTGATGCGGGGGGTGGTTTGTCTTTATTGGAATGAATTTCTTTTTTAGTAAGGCCTTTGATTTCTTGTCCAAGACAATATAAATGATAGAAATACTTAGAGGGCTTGTTACTTGAACAGGTGCTAGAACCGGTTCAGAACAAGGAGCTAACCAAAGCGTGCTCTTAGTTCAGCTTCAGCCACTTCCTGCCCGTGGACCCGATGAGACGCCTTCCAGCTGACTTGTCTCTCCAGTTGGTTTCAGTGTATTAAATGGCTGATAGGTGCTTCCTACCCCTGGCCTGATGGTGAGGTCTATAGATGGTGCCCCCGACTTCCGGGCTATGTCAGCTGACACGGTTGTTCCCAAACCGAAAGGCGTTACATAGAACCATGGCAAAGTCCCGGCCCTCCTCTCTGAGGCCACACGCTGTCATCTAGCAACCGTGCAGTCTGCCAATCACATTCTCTGTACTGGGGTAGACCTGTGCATGCGCGGTACGGCAGGTGCAGGTGCAGGACGTCGCTTCTCTAGCATTTTATTAGGTGAAATATGGTACCTCACCAGGCCTTCAGATTGGCAGAAATCATTTGCGATGCCCATGGCATGACCTGCGATCTCTCAGCCCTGCCCCTCTAAGAATAGTATATCATTTTATATATCTTGTCGGCAGATTCATTCCACTTTCTGCTCCTTCCTTGGAAGTTTGACCTCCTGGGGTAGCTGGTTGTGTAACTCTAGGATGCAGCCACTGCTCCTGTAGCCAGTCCACTTGACACATTGCCATTTTTTCCATAGATCCAGGACATTAGTGTGGAGACGGAGGACAACAAGGAGAAGAAGTCTGCCAAGGATGCTCTGCTTTTATGGTGCCAGATGAAGACAGCTGGGTGAGCACAGATTAAAAGATTACCACAAAAGATCTTCTTACAGAGTTTTCACAAAAACAATCGCTACAAACCGTTCTCTCTCGCTGCAGAGCACACACAGGCGTATTCCACTCCAGCCTTTTACTTCTGGATAAGCCAATCAACACTATCAGCCAATCACTATTTCCAAGCCAATATTGCTCAGTGCAGCCAATCACAATGCACAGATTGTCATCCTCCCCCCTCCATGACAGACCCCCGTATCAGATAGCCCCCCAGTCACAGTCAGCAGGACCAGCCTCAGTACTGTCATCCTCCCCCCTCCATGACAGACCCTCGTATCAGACAGCCCCCCAGTCACAGTCAGCAGCTCAGGACCACCCACAGTACTGTGATCCTCCCCCCTCCATGACAGACCCCCGTATCAGACAGCCCCCCAGTCACAGTCAGCAGCTCAGGACCAGCCTCAGTACTGTCATCCTCCCCTCTCCATGACAGACCCCCGTATCAGACATTCCCCCAGTCACAGTCAGCAGCTCAGGACCAGCCTCAGTACTGTCATCCTCCCCTCTCCATGACAGACCCCCGTATCAGACAGCCCCCCAGTCACAGTCAGCAGCTCAGGACCAACCTCAGTACTGTCATCCTCCCCTCTCCATGACAGACCCCCGTATCAGACAGCCCCCCAGTCACAGTCAGCAGCTCAGGACCAGCCTCAGTACTGTCATCCTCCCCCCTCCATGACAGACCCCCGTATCAGATAGCCCCCCAGTCACAGTCAGCAGCTCAGGACCAGCCTCAGTACTGTCATCCTCCCCCCTCCATGACAGACCCCCGTATCAGACAGCCCCCCAGTCACAGTCAGCAGCTCAGGACCACCCACAGTACTGTGATCCTCCCCCCTCCATGACAGACCCCCGTATCAGACAGCTCCCCAGTCAC
Organism: Hyperolius riggenbachi; assembly: GCF_040937935.1. Taxonomy (NCBI): domain Eukaryota; kingdom Metazoa; phylum Chordata; class Amphibia; order Anura; family Hyperoliidae; genus Hyperolius; species Hyperolius riggenbachi. Next base: position 502,794,959 of record NC_090649.1, read on the forward strand.
AGTCAGCAGCTCAGGACCAGCCTCAGTACTGTCATCCTCCCCCCTCCATGACAGACCCCCGTATCAGATAGCCCCCCAGTCACAGTCAGCAGCTCAGGACCAGCCTCAGTACTGTCATCCTCCCCCCTCCATGACAGACCCCCGTATCAGACAGCCCCCCAGTCACAGTCAGCAGCTCAGGACCACCCACAGTACTGTGATCCTCCCCCCTCCATGACAGACCCCGGGATCAGAGAGCCCCCCAGTCACAGTCAGCAGCTCAGGACCAGCCTCAGTACTGTCATCCTCCCCCCTCCATGACAGACCCCCGTATCAGACAGCCCCCCAGTCACAGTCAGCAGCTCAGGACCAGCCTCAGTACTGTCATAAGGTAAAGGGGGAAGAGGCACCCAGAGCAGATAAAATACGTTAAAAACAAATAAAATGAAAAAAGTGAGGTGGCTTACCTCAATGAAGACAAATTCACGTATTAATAGAATTTTATTGCACTGGCAACGCGTTTCGTGGGTGCATACCCACTTCCTCAGGCCAAATAGCAGTGCCTACAATCATCAGACAAGGCGCTTAATGCCACAGCACTAACAGCATATCAAAAACATAACTCTACCTTTAACAAATAGTACAGACAACATTGTATAATGAGAATCAAAAAATAAATAACAGCATTCAAACAAATTTATGCATATAGAATTTGATTTCAGCTACCAGAGGCAACTATCAGTGCCAGAGCAGTTACATGCAATTAAAATAAGGTTATAATATGCACACAAAATACATGACTGTAGTGCATTCAACGCTCAAATGCTTTTCATAAATTTGCATGTATAGTACTTGTAGACAGCACTCTTCACAGATCACTGTTGATGTGCCCTGGTCATAGAGACAGACAGCACTCCTGACTCACAACGAATTCCAGAGTGTAGAGACCGGCACCATCTATTTATAAATGCTCTTTTATTTGAGATGAAACACACTGACAAGAAGAAGTAGCGACGTTTCGGAGGGGACCCCCTTCTTTCTCAAGCCAGTGTCAGTGTCAAATGATACAAACATTCCATTGTCTTTATATACCACACATATCATGGAATCTATCCAATCACATCATAGCAACGCCTTTGGCGACCAATCCCCTGCACACAGTTCAGGCGGACCTGATGGGGGACTATGAACCTAATGTGCTAATGTGTGCTTAGCCCAGCCTGCTAGTAGTGCGCAGGAGTCAAGGGGAAGCGGCCGCGTCCGCATGCGCACACTCCCGCGGCGCCGACCAATGAGCAGCGAGGAGATGTACCTCTCATCAAGGCTACGCCTCCAGCTGGAGGCGGACTTGATGGGAAACCTCGCTGGCTTGAGAGCGCGGCATATCGCCGCGCCCTCAGGTCCTGACGTCACCAGACACGGGGCGAGATGTAAACAAACCGCCCACGTGTCCATGGATGAACACAAGCTGACGCTGGCCACTCCCCCTGCCTGCACGATACGAGGCAGCTATCTCCAGACATGGCAAACCTGTGCATGTATATATATTAAGAGTATCTAAACTAGATATAACCATATATTTACATTGTAGGAGCATAGGCATTAAATCAATAGTAACTACAAAAACCAATTAAATGTAATATAGCAAAATCCAACTATAAATAAGGAATAATAAATCAGTAATTAGCAATAAAATAAATTAAAGAATAAAAATAAAATATTAGTATAAAATCCAAAAATAATACAAAATGATAACAGAGTTAAAATAGAAAAAAGAAATGCTTTTCATAAATTTGCATGCACGTGTAGCGGATATGGTTCCATTTAAACAGCCAGTGCAATAAAATTCTATGAATACGTGAATTTGTCTTCATTGAGGTAAGCCACCTCACTTTTTTCATTTTATTTGTTTTTAACGTATTTTATCTGCTCTGGACGCCTCTTCCCCCTTTACCTTGTGCCTTCACCCTCCTTTTGGAGGGGGATCAACCCTCTTTGACCAGTTTAGGTCATTTGAGGTTTGCTTTTTATCAAGAGTGCGACCATCACCAGCTCTGTCTGGTCACCCGAGTGGAGTCGGGGTTATACATCTCCACCTGCTTCTAGTGGTCGGTCGCCCTTCTGCAACCCACCTTTGTGAGTATAATACATTCGCATATTTTACATACTTCTGGTACTGTGACCTACTGCACCATCTGGGCTCCTGTTGTCTCTGTGTTTTCTTCCTGCAGGGTGCAATTTTTATTATCCCTACTTTTTGTCAGTACTGTCATCCTCCCCCCCTCCATGACAGACCCCCGTATCAGACAGCCCCCCAGTCACAGTCAGCAGGACCAGCCTCAGTACTGTCATCCTCCCCTCTCCATGACAGACCCCGGGATCAGACAGCCCCCCAGTCACAGTCAGCAGCTCAGGACCAGCCTCAGTACTGTCATCCTCCCCCCTCCATGACAGACCCCCGTATCAGACAGCCCCCCAGTCACAGTCAGCAGCTCAGGACCAGCCTCAGTACTGTCATCCTCCCCTCTCCATGACAGACCCCCGTATCAGACAGCCCCCCAGTCACAGTCAGCAGCTCAGGACCAGCCTCAGTACTGTCATCCTCCCCCCTCCATGACAGACCCCCGTATCAGACAGCCCCCCAGTCACAGTCAGCAGGACCAGCCTCAGTACTGTCATCCTCCCCTCTCCATGACAGACCCCCGTATCAGACATCCCCCCCAGTCTCAGTCAGCAGCTCAGGACCAGCCTCAGTACTGTCATCCTCCCCCCTCCATGACAGACCCCCGTATCAGACAGCCCCCCAGTCACAGTCAGCAGCTCAGGACCAGCCTCAGTACTGTCATCCTCCCCTCTCCATGACAGACCCCCGTATCAGACATCCCCCCAGTCTCAGTCAGCAGCTCAGGACCAGCCTCAGTACTGTCATCCTCCCCCCTCCATGACAGACCCCCGTATCAGACAGCCCCCCAGTCACAGTCAGCAGCTCAGGACCAGCCTCAGTACTGTCATCCTCCCCTCTCCATGACAGACCCCCGTATCAGACAGCCCCCCAGTCACAGTCAGCAGGACCACCCACAGTACTGTCATCCTCCCCTCTCCATGACAGACCCCGGGATCAGACAGCCCCCCAGTCACAGTCAGCAACTCAGGACCAGCCTCAGTACTGTCATCCTCCCCCCTCCATGACAGACCCCCGTATCAGACAGCCCCCCAGTCAGTCAGCAGCTCAGGACCAGCCTCAGTACTGTCATCCTCCCCCCTCCATGACAGACCCCCGTATCAGACAGCCCCCCAGTCACAGTCAGTAGCTCAGGACCACCCACAGTACTGTGATCCTCCCCCCTCCATGACAGACCCCGGGATCAGACAGCGTCACAGTCAGCAGCTCAGGACCAGCCTCAGTACTGTCATCCTCCCCCCTCCATGACAGACCCCCGTATCAGATAGCCCCCCCCCCCAGTCACAGTCAGCGGCTCAGGACCACCCTCAGTACTGTCATCCTCCCCCCTCCATGACAGACCCCTGTAACCCCTGTATCAGGTACCCAGTCAGAGTCAGCAGCTCAGTACCAGCCTTAGTACTGTCATCCTCCCCCCTCCATGACAGACCCCTGTATCAGACAGCCCCCCAGTCACAGTCAGTAGCTCAGGACCACCCTCAGTACTGTCATCCTCCCTCCTCCATGACAGACCCCTGTATCAGATACCCAGTCAGAGTCAGCAGCTCAGTACCAGCCTTAGTACTGTCATCCTCCCCCCCTCCATGACAGACCCCTGTATCAGACAGCCCCCCAGTCACAGTCAGTAGCTCAGGACCACCCACAGTACTGTGATCCTCCCCCCTCCATGACAGACCCCGGGATCAGACAACGTCACAGTCAGCAGCTCAGTACCAGCCTCAGTGCTGTCATCCTCCCCCCTCCATGACAGACCCCCATATCAGATAGCCCCCCAGTCGTGCCAGCAGCTCAGGACCAGCCCTGCTATCACACAGCCCCTCTGTACACCACCAGACACTCCCCTCTGGCTGTCACTGCGGTATGAAGATATCTGTTGATAAAGATGCCACATCCAGGCTAGACGTGGAATGTCTCTGGATTGTCAGCAGAGTCCTCAAGCTATTTCTCCCCACTGCAGCTAACGCATTTCACCCGTCTCTCCCCGCTGCAGCTAACGCATTTCACCCGCCTCTCCCCGCTGCAGCGAACACATTTCACCCACCTCTCCCCCGCTGCAGCTAATGCATTTCACCCACACCTCCCCCGCTGCAGCTAACGCATTTCACCGCACCTTTCCCCGCTGCAGCTAACGCATTTCACCCGCCTCTCCCCGCTGCAGCGAACACATTTCACCCACCTCTCCCCTGCTGCAGCGAACACATTTCACCCACCTCTCCCCCGCTGCAGCTAATGCATTTCACCCACACCTCCCCCGCTGCAGCTAACGCATTTCACCACACCTTTCCCCGCTGCAGCTAACGCATTTCACCCGCCTCTCCCCGCTGCAGCTAATGCATTTCACCCACACCTCCCCCGCTGCAGCTAACGCATTTCACTGCACCTCTCCCCGCTGCAGCTAACGCATTTCACCCACACCTCCCCCGCTGCAGCTAATGACTTTTCACCCGCCTCTCCCCGCTGCAGCTAATGCATTTCACCCGCACCTCCCCCGCTGCAGCTAATGCATTTCACCCGCCTCTCCCCGCTGCAGCTAACGCATTTCACCCGCCTCTCCCCGCTGCAGCTAACACATTTCACCCACACCTCCCCCGCTGCAGCTAACACATTTCACCCACACATCCTCCGCTGCAGCTAACACATTTCACCCGCCTCTCCCCGCTGCAGATAATGCATTTCACCCGCACCTCCCCCGCTGCAACTAATGCATTTCACCCGCCTCTCCCCGCTGCAGCTAACGCATTTCACCCGCCTCTCCCCGCTGCAGCTAACGCATTTCACCCGCCTCTCCCCGCTGCAGCTAACGCATTTCACCCGCCTCTCCCCGCTGCTGCTAACGCATTTCACCCGCCTCTCCCCGCTGCAGCTAACGCATTTCACCCGCCTCTCCCCGCTGCAGCTAACGCATTTCACCCGCCTCTCCCTGCTGCAGCTAACGCATTTCACCCGCACCTCCCCCGCTGCAGCTAACGCATTTCACCTGCCTCTCCCCGCTGCAGCTAACGCAATTCACCCACACCTCCCCCGCTGCAGCTAACACATTTCACCCACACCTCCCCCGCTTCAGCTAACACATTTCACCCACACCTCCCCCACTGCAGCTAATGAATTTCACCCACCTCTCCCCGCTGCAGCTAACACATTTCACCCACACCTCCCCCACTGCAGCTAATGCATTTCACCCACACCTCCCCCGCTGCTGCAAATGCAATTCACCCGCCTCTCCCCGCTGCAGCTAACGCATTTCACCCGCCTCTCCCCGCTGCAGCTAACGCATTTCACCCACACCTCCCCCGCTGCAGCTAATGCATTTCACCCGCACCTCCCCCGCTGCAGCTAACGCATTTCACCCGCCTCTCCCCCGCTGCAGCTAACGCATTTTACCCACCTCTCCCCCGCTGCAGCTAACGCATTTCACCCGCCTCTCCCCGCTGCAGCTAACGCATTTCACCCGCCTCTCCCCGCTGCAGCTAACACATTTCACCCACCTCTCCCCCGCTGCAGCTAATGCATTTCACCCGCACCTCCCCCGCTGCAGCTAATGCAATTCACCCGCACCTCCCCCGCTGCTGCAAATGCAATTCACCCGCCTCTCCCCGCTGCAGCTAACGCATTTCACCCGCCTCTCCCCGCTGCAGCTAACGCAATTCACCCGCTCCTCCCCCGCTGCAGCTAACACAATTCACCCGCCTCTCCCCGCTGCAGCTAACGCATTTCACCCGCACCTCCCCCGCTGCAGCTAACGCATTTCACCCGCACCTCCCCCGCTGCAGCTAACGCATTTCACCCGCACCTCCCCCGCTGCAGCTAACGCATTTCACCCGCACCTCCCCCACTGCAGCTAACGCATTTCACCCACACCTCCCCCGCTGCAGCTAACGCATTTCACCCGCCTCTCCTCGCTGCAGCTAATGCATTTCACCCGCACCTCCCCCGCTGCAGCCAATGCATTTCACCCGCCTCTCCCCGCTGCAGCTAACGCATTTCACCCACACCTCTCCCGCTGCAGCTAATGCATTTCACCCACACCTCCCCCGCTGCAGCTAATGCATTTCACCCGTCTCTCCCCGCTGCAACTAACGCATTTCACCCGTCTCTCCCCGCTGCAGCTAACACATTTTACCCACTTGTAGCTAACTCATTTCACCCGCTTTGCATGGGAGCTTTCTCAGGGTGTAGTTAACTGTATCACCTGATTCATTGTCACAGATAAAAGCCTTCTCTAAATATTCCTCAACCTTTCTGGTGCATCACTGATGATTTCTTGCAGCTGCTGATCTGCCACATTGCCATGCTGACATGATTGCTTCTTGTGCCTCTTTCAGATATCCAAATGTGAATATACATAACTTTACCACCAGCTGGAGGGACGGAATGGCATTCAACGCTCTCATCCATAAACACAGGTGAGCTTCAGCCCAGAATGATAAATCATACCGTGCTCAGGGGCGTAACAATAGGTCCTGCAGCCCCTGCGCCCGCGGGGGGGCCCTCCCTGGGGCCCACTCAGGGCCGTTTTGTGGGGGCTGGAGGGGTGGCAGCATGAGGGGGAAGTTCCCCCCCTCTCCCTCACCTCGGGGCTCTCCCCTCTACGCCCCCCCCCCCCCCACTAGTTACCGTGTGTGGGCAGCGGGCAGCAGCGGAGGCGGCAAGATACATACCTTCTTCCTTGCGTTCCATTGCAGCCTTCTCGCTCTAGCGGCTGACGTCACTTCCGGAAGTGACGTCAGTGCGACTACCCCCCGGAGTGTACCAATAAATTTATGATGTTCAAAAAATACACAGCTTGTTGTGTCTGCATGTAGGAGGTAAGTCCACCACTGCCTCCTAAGCAATTTAAAAAAATTTTAACTACTGTTTTTACTCTTTTGGCGCCTCTGTTCTCGTCACGGTATATTTATATCCACCCTTGGTGGAGGGGGATACCCCATCTTTCTCCTATCTACAGAGAGCGACTTCTTATTCCTGAGTGGGGACAGGATAATCTCCTCACCTGCCTGTACAGTGGTTACCTGGAGGATTTGTACTCTTCTCCTATTAACCCATTATCATAACCTACTACACTATATTTGGCTCTCGGTTCTTCTCTTTACATATTGGACAGTAATGACCCAATACAGCCAGTTATTGATCCCAGCCTAATTGGACGGAGGAAGATATAAGGAAACATCACTACAGATCACAAATACATTTTGAAACATCTGTTTTGTTTTGAATAGGATGAAAAATGTCAGATATTATGCAGATTATTTAAAGACTAGTCCTATCGCCAAAGCCCCCCTCTTAGAATTTATGGAGGCTTCCCTAAGAAAGTCGAAGCGTCGCTGGAGCTGCAGAACTTCCTGTGATGTCATCAATGATGTATCTGCCTATGAATGTAGTGTAAGCAGACGCTCCCATTCAGCATGTGACAATAGAGTGAAATCCTTGCAATGTGTAGAGTCCACCTGGAGCAGAAGGAACTGAGCATGTTAGCAGCTCATTTCTCCGATTCCAGTATTACCTTTTAGGAATGACTCTCTGATGACCTCCGTGAATTATCAGCCCGTTGAGAAGCGATTGTCCACGGATCACAGCCTGTCAGGGTCTCGCTGTGACAAGCCGGGACTCGCACCAGAAAGGAAATCTCCCTGATGAGTTCCTCCAGCCAGTATATCTTGGGGCCGCTGAGGTTGTGTCGGGGTCTCGCTGTGACAAGCTGGGGGGTTCTCCGGGACTCGCACCAGAAAGGAAATCTCCCTGATGAGTTCCTCCAGCCAGTATATGTTGGGGCCGCTGAGGTTGTGTCAGGGTCTCGCTGTGACAAGCCGGGACTCGCACCAGAAAGGAAATCTCCCTGATGAGTTCCTCCAGCCAGTATATGTTGGGGCCGCTGAGGTTGTGTCAGGGTTAGAGGCCTTCAGAGACAGACGTTCATTATGTGCCAGGAAATATCCCTTATCCCGCTATTCATTGCTGTTATTTATCTCTGGCAGTACGTCATTCCACCGCCATCGTCTTATAATTCAGGCCACTTGTTGGGTGTCCAACCTAAACAGTCTCCGGATTAGTGTCTGGCTTCCATTCTGTGAAGAAATAATTGAGGCTACAGTGAGGAGTGTTTACATTCCGCCATTGTGTGAATTCTGCTTTTCTCGTGACAGTTTTATGGAGCGTATTATATAATAACCGGGATAATCGTGGTGACAGATGGCAGATTAATTTACACGTAGTTTTGCTGGTTTGTTTTGTGTCTTCAGTCATATGGCTGATAGTGCTGGCTGCATACTGTCTGTACGCTAGTAACAAACGCTGCAATATTAGTGAATTGCAAGCTCTGTGGTCCAGTCATATGGCTGATGCTGGCTGCATACTGTCTGTACGCTAGTAACAAACGCTGCAATATTAGTGAATTGCAAGCTCTGTGGTCCAGTCATATGGCTGATGCTGGCTGCATACTGTCTGTACGCTAGTAACAAACGCTGCAATATTAGTGAATTGCAAGCTCTGTGGTCCAGTCATATGGCTGATGCTGGCTGCATACTGTCTGTACACTAGTAACAAAAGCTGCAATATTAGTGAATTGCAAGCTCTGTGGTCCAGTCATATGGCTGATGCTGGCTGCATACTGTCTGTACACTAGTAACAAAAGCTGCAATATTAGTGAATTGCAAGCTCTGTGGTCCAGTCATATGGCTGATGCTGGCTGCATACTGTCTGTACACTAGTAACAAAAGCTGCAATATTAGTGAATTGCAAGCTCTGTGGTCCAGTCATATGGCAGATGCTGGCTGCATACTGTCTGTACACTAGTAACAAATGCTGCAATATTAGTGAATTGCAAGCTCTGTGGTCCAGTCATATGGCTGATAGTGCTGGCTGCATACTGTCTGTACACTAGTAACAAACGCTGCAATATTAGTGAATTGCAAGCTCTGTGGTCCAGTCATATGGCTGATGCTGGCTGCATACTGTCTGTACACTAGTAACACACGCTGCAATATTAGTGAATTGCAAGCTCTGTGGTCCAGTCATATGGCTGATAGTGCTGGCTGCATACTGTCTGTACACTAGTAACAAAAGCTGCAATATTAGTGAATTGCAAGCTCTGTGGTCCAGTCATATGGCTGATGCTGGCTGCATACTGTCTGTACACTAGTAACACACGCTGCAATATTAGTGAATTGCAAGCTCTGTGGTCCAGTCATATGGCTGATAGTGCTGGCTGCATACTGTCTGTACACTAGTAACAAATGCTGCAATATTAGTGAATTGCAAGCTCTGTGGTCCAGTCATATGGCTGATGCTGGCTGCATACTGTCTGTACACTAGTAACAAACGCTGCAATATTAGTGAATTGCAAGCTCTGTGGTCCAGTCATATGGCTGATGCTGGCTGCATACTGTCTGTACACTAGTAACACACGCTGCAATATTAGTGAATTGCAAGCTCTGTGGTCCAGTCATATGGCTGATGCTGGCTGCATACTGTCTGTACACTAGTAACAAACGCTGCAATATTAGTGAATTGCAAGCTCTGTGGTCCAGTCATATGGCTGATAGTGCTGGCTGCATACTGTCTGTACGCTAGTAACAAACGCTGCAATATTAGTGAATTGCAAGCTCTGTGGTCCAGTCATATGGCTGATGCTGGCTGCATACTCTCTGTACACTAGTAACAAACGCTGCAATATTAGTGAATTGCAAGCTCTGTGGTCCAGTCATATGGCTGATAGTGCTGGCTGCATACTGTCTGTACACTAGTAACAAACGCTGCAATATTAGTGAATTGCAAGCTCTGTGGTCCAGTCATATGGCTGATGCTGGCTGCATACTGTCTGTACACTAGTAACAAACGCTGCAATATTAGTGAATTGCAAGCTCTGTGGTCCAGTCATATGGCTGATAGTGCTGGCTGCATACTGTCTGTACACTAGTAACAAATGCTGCAATATTAGTGAATTGCAAGCTCTGTGGTCCAGTCATATGGCTGATGCTGGCTGCATACTGTCTGTACACTAGTAACAAACGCTGCAATATTAGTGAATTGCAAGCTCTGTGGTCCAGTCATATGGCTGATGCTGGCTGCATACTGTCTGTACACTAGTAACAAACGCTGCAATATTAGTGAATTGCAAGCTCTGTGGTCCAGTCATATGGCTGATAGTGCTGGCTGCATACTGTCTGTACGCTAGTAACAAACGCTGCAATATTAGTGAATTGCAAGCTCTGTGGTCCAGTCATATGGCTGATGCTGGCTGCATACTCTCTGTACACTAGTAACAAAAGCTGCAATATTAGTGAATTGCAAGCTCTGTGGTCCAGTCATATGGCTGATAGTGCTGGCTGCATACTGTCTGTACACTAGTAACAAACGCTGCAATATTAGTGAATTGCAAGCTCTGTGGTCCAGTCATATGGCTGATAGTGCTGGCTGCATACTGTCTGTACACTAGTAACAAAAGCTGCAATATTAGTGAATTGCAAGCTCTGTGGTCCAGTCATATGGCTGATGCTGGCTGCATACTGTCTGTACACTAGTAACAAACGCTGCAATATTAGTGAATTGCAAGCTCTGTGGTCCAGTCATATGGCTGATGCTGGCTGCATACTGTCTGTACACTAGTAACAAAAGCTGCAATATTAGTGAATTGCAAGCTCTGTGGTCCAGTCATATGGCTGATGCTGGCTGCATACTGTCTGTACACTAGTAACAAAAGCTGCAATATTAGTGAATTGCAAGCTCTGTTGTCCAGTCATATGGCTGATAGTGCTGGCTGCATACTGTCTGTACACTAGTAACAAAAGCTGCAATATTAGTGAATTGCAAGCTCTGTGGTCCAGTCATATGGCTGATGCTGGCTGCATACTGTCTGTACACTAGTAACAAATGCTGCAGTATTAGTGAATTGCAAGCTCTGTGGTCCAGTCATATGGCTGATAGTGCTGGCTGCATACTCTCTGTACACTAGTAACAAGCTGCAATATTAGTGAATTGCAAGCTCTGTGGTCCAGTCATATGGCTGAGTCTGGCTGCATACTGTCTGTACGCTAGTAACAAAAGCTGCAATATTAGTGAATTGCAAGCTCTGCGGTCCAGTCATATGGCTGAGTCTGGCTGCATACTGTCTGTACGCTAGTAACAAAAGCTGCAATATTAGTGAATTGCAAGCTCTGTGGTCCAGTCATATGGCTGATAGTGCTGGCTGCATACTGTCTGTACACTAGTAACAAAAGCTGCAATATTAGTGAATTGCAAGCTCTGTGGTCCAGTCATATGGCTGATAGTGCTGGCTGCATACTGTCTGTACACTAGTAACAAAAGCTGCAATATTAGTGAATTGCAAGCTCTGTGGTCCAGTCATATGGCTGATGCTGGCTGTATACTGTCTGTACACTAGTAACAAACGCTGCAATATTAGTGAATTGCAAGCTCTGTGGTCCAGTCATATGGCTGATGCTGGCTGCATACTGTCTGTACACTAGTAACAAATGCTGCAATATTAGTGAATTGCAAGCTCTGTGGTCCAGTCATATGGCTGATAGTGCTGGCTGCATACTGTCTGTACACTAGTAACACACGCTGCAATATTAGTGAATTGCAAGCTCTGTGGTCCAGTCATATGGCTGATAGTGCTGGCTGCATACTGTCTGTACACTAGTAACAAAAGCTGCAATATTAGTGAATTGCAAGCTCTGTGGTCCAGTCATATGGCTGATGCTGGCTGCATACTGTCTGTACACTAGTAACAAACGCTGCAATATTAGTGAATTGCAAGCTCTGTGGTCCAGTCATATGGCTGATAGTGCTGGCTGCATACTGTCTGTACGCTAGTAACAAACGCTGCAATATTAGTGAATTGCAAGCTCTGTGGTCCAGTCATATGGCTGATGCTGGCTGCATACTGTCTGTACACTAGTAACAAATGCTGCAATATTAGTGAATTGCAAGCTCTGCGGTCCAGTCATATGGCTGATGCTGGCTGTATACTGTCTGTACACTAGTAACAAACGCTGCAATATTAGTGAATTGCAAGCTCTGTGGTCCAGTCATATGGCTGATAGTGCTGGCTGCATACTGTCTGTACACTAGTAACAAATGCTGCAATATTAGTGAATTGCAAGCTCTGTGGTCCAGTCATATGGCTGATAGTGCTGGCTGCATACTGTCTGTACACTAGTAACAAATGCTGCAATATTAGTGAATTGCAAGCTCTGTGGTCCAGTCATATGGCTGATAGTGCTGGCTGCATACTGTCTGTACACTAGTAACAAAAGCTGCAATATTAGTGAATTGCAAGCTCTGTGGTCCAGTCATATGGCTGATAGTGCTGGCTGCATACTGTCTGTACACTAGTAACAAAAGCTGCAATATTATTGAATTGCAAGCTCTGTGGTCCAGTCATATGGCTGATGCTGGCTGCATACTGTCTGTACACTAGTAACAAACGCTGCAATATTAGTGAATTGCAAGCTCTGTGGTCCAGTCATATGGCTGATGCTGGCTGCATACTGTCTGTACGCTAGTAACAAACGCTGCAATATTATTGAATTGCAAGCTCTGTGGTCCAGTCATATGGCTGATGCTGGCTGCATACTGTCTGTACACTAGTAACACACGCTGCAATATTAGTGAATTGCAAGCTCTGTGGTCCAGTCATATGGCTGATAGTGCTGGCTGCATACTGTCTGTACACTAGTAACAAAAGCTGCAATATTAGTGAATTGCAAGCTCTGTGGTCCAGTCATATGGCTGATGCTGGCTGCATACTGTCTGTACGCTAGTAACAAACGCTGCAATATTATTGAATTGCAAGCTCTGTGGTCCAGTCATATGGCTGATGCTGGCTGCATACTGTCTGTACACTAGTAACACACGCTGCAATATTAGTGAATTGCAAGCTCTGTGGTCCAGTCATATGGCTGATAGTGCTGGCTGTATACTGTCTGTACACTAGTAACACACGCTGCAATATTAGTGAATTGCAAGCTCTGTGGTCCAGTCATATGGCTGATAGTGCTGGCTGCATACTGTCTGTACACTAGTAACAAATGCTGCAATATTAGTGAATTGCAAGCTCTGCGGTCCAGTCATATGGCTGATAGTGCTGGCTGCATACTGTCTGTACACTAGTAACAAAAGCTGCAATATTAGTGAATTGCAAGCTCTGTGGTCCAGTCATATGGCTGATAGTGCTGGCTGCATACTGTCTGTACGCTAGTAACAAATGCTGCAATATTAGTGAATTGCAAGCTCTGTGGTCCAGTCATATGGCTGATGCTGGCTGCATACTCTCTGTACACTAGTAACAAAAGCTGCAATATTAGTGAATTGCAAGCTCTGTGGTCCAGTCATATGGCTGATGCTGGCTGCATACTGTCTGTACACTAGTAACAAACGCTGCAATATTAGTGAATTGCAAGCTCTGTGGTCCAGTCATATGGCTGATGCTGGCTGCATACTGTCTGTACACTAGTAACACACGCTGCAATATTAGGGAATTGCAAGCTCTGTGGTCCAGTCATATGGCTGATGCTGGCTGCATACTGTCTGTACACTAGTAACACACGCTGCAATATTAGTGAATTGCAAGCTCTGTGGTCCAGTCATATGGCTGATGCTGGCTGCATACTGTCTGTACACTAGTAACAAACGCTGCAATATTAGTGAATTGCAAGCTCTGTGGTCCAGTCATATGGCTGATAGTGCTGGCTGCATACTGTCTGTACACTAGTAACAAAAGCTGCAATATTAGTGAATTGCAAGCTCTGTGGTCCAGTCATATGGCTGATGCTGGCTGCATACTGTCTGTACACTAGTAACAAATGCTGCAATATTAGTGAATTGCAAGCTCTGCGGTCCAGTCATATGGCTGATAGTGCTGGCTGCATACTGTCTGTACACTAGTAACAAACGCTGCAATATTAGTGAATTGCAAGCTCTGTGGTCCAGTCATATGGCTGATAGTGCTGGCTGCATACTGTCTGTACACTAGTAACAAATGCTGCAATATTAGTGAATTGCAAGCTCTGCGGTCCAGTCATATGGCTGATGCTGGCTGCATACTGTCTGTACACTAGTAACAAACGCTGCAATATTAGTGAATTGCAAGCTCTGTGGTCCAGTCATATGGCTGATGCTGGCTGCATACTGTCTGTACACTAGTAACAAACACTGCAATATTAGTGAATTGCAAGCTCTGTGGTCCAGTCATATGGCTGATAGTGCTGGCTGCATACTGTCTGTACACTAGTAACAAATGCTGCAATATTAGTGAATTGCAAGCTCTGTGGTCCAGTCATATGGCTGATAGTGCTGGCTGCATACTGTCTGTACACTAGTAACAAAAGCTGCAATATTAGTGAATTGCAAGCTCTGTGGTCCAGTCATATGGCTGATAGTGCTGGCTGCATACTGTCTGTACACTAGTAACAAATGCTGCAATATTAGTGAATTGCAAGCTCTGTGGTCCAGTCATATGGCTGATAGTGCTGGCTGCATACTGTCTGTACACTAGTAACGAAAGCTGCAATATTAGTGAATTGCAAGCTCTGTGGTCCAGTCATATGGCTGATGCTGGCTGCATACTGTCTGTACACTAGTAACAAACGCTGCAATATTAGTGAATTGCAAGCTCTGTGGTCCAGTCATATGGCTGATGCTGGCTGCATACTGTCTGTACACTAGTAACAAAAGCTGCAATATTAGTGAATTGCAAGCTCTGTGGTCCAGTCATATGGCTGATGCTGGCTGCATACTGTCTGTACGCTAGTAACAAACGCTGCAATATTAGTGAATTGCAAGCTCTGTGGTCCAGTCATATGGCTGATAGTGCTGGCTGCATACTCTCTGTACACTAGTAACAAAAGCTGCAATATTAGTGAATTGCAAGCTCTGTGGTCCAGTCATATGGCTGATACTGGCTGCATACTGTCTGTACACTAGTAACAAAAGCTGCAATATTAGTGAATTGCAAGCTCTGCGGTCCAGTCATATGGCTGATGCTGGCTGCATACTGTCTGTACACTAGTAACAAGCTGCAATATTAGTGAATTGCAAGCTCTGTGGTCCAGTCATATGGCTGATAGTGCTGGCTGCATACTCTCTGTACACTAGTAACACACGCTGCAATATTAGTGAATTGCAAGCTCTGTGGTCCAGTCATATGGCTGATGCTGGCTGCATACTGTCTGTACACTAGTAACAAAAGCTGCAATATTAGTGAATTGCAAGCTCTGTGGTCCAGTCATATGGCTGATGCTGGCTGCATACTGTCTGTACGCTAGTAACAAACGCTGCAATATTAGTGAATTGCAAGCTCTGCGGTCCAGTCATATGGCTGATAGTGCTGGCTGCATACTGTCTGTACACTAGTAACAAACGCTGCAATATTAGTGAATTGCAAGCTCTGTGGTCCAGTCATATGGCTGATGCTGGCTGCATACTGTCTGTACACTAGTAACAAAAGCTGCAATATTAGTGAATTGCAAGCTCTGTGGTCCAGTCATATGGCTGATAGTGCTGGCTGCATACTGTCTGTACACTAGTAACAAATGCTGCAATATTAGTGAATTGCAAGCTCTGTGGTCCAGTCATATGGCTGATAGTGCTGGCTGCATACTGTCTGTACACTAGTAACAAAAGCTGCAATATTAGTGAATTGCAAGCTCTGCGGTCCAGTCATATGGCTGATGCTGGCTGCATACTGTCTGTACGCTAGTAACAAAAGCTGCAATATTAGTGAATTGCAAGCTCTGTGGTCCAGTCATATGGCTGATGCTGGCTGCATACTGTCTGTACGCTAGTAACAAAAGCTGCAATATTAGTGAATTGCAAGCTCTGTGGTCCAGTCATATGGCTGATAGTGCTGGCTGCATACTGTCTGTACACTAGTAACAAATGCTGCAATATTAGTGAATTGCAAGCTCTGTGGTCCAGTCATATGGCTGATGCTGGCTGCATACTGTCTGTACGCTAGTAACAAAAGCTGCAATATTAGTGAATTGCAAGCTCTGTGGTCCAGTCATATGGCTGATAGTGCTGGCTGCATACTGTCTGTACACTAGTAACAAATGCTGCAATATTAGTGAATTGCAAGCTCTGTGGTCCAGTCATATGGCTGATGCTGGCTGCATACTCTCTGTACACTAGTAACAAACGCTGCAATATTAGTGAATTGCAAGCTCTGTGGTCCAGTCATATGGCTGATAGTGCTGGCTGCATACTGTCTGTACACTAGTAACAAACGCTGCAATATTAGTGAATTGCAAGCTCTGTGGTCCAGTCATATGGCTGATAGTGCTGGCTGCATACTGTCTGTACACTAGTAACAAATGCTGCAATATTAGTGAATTGCAAGCTCTGTGGTCCAGTCATATGGCTGATGGTGCTGGCTGCATACTGTCTGTACGCTAGTAACAAATGCTGCAATATTAGTGAATTGCAAGCTCTGTGGTCCAGTCATATGGCTGATAGTGCTGGCTGCATACTGTCTGTACGCTAGTAACAAATGCTGCAATATTAGTGAATTGCAAGCTCTGTGGTCCAGTCATATGGCTGATAGTGCTGGCTGCATACTCTCTGTACACTAGTAACAAACGCTGCAATATTAGTGAATTGCAAGCTCTGTGGTCCAGTCATATGGCTGATGCTGGCTGCATACTGTCTGTACACTAGTAACAAATGCTGCAATATTAGTGAATTGCAAGCTCTGTGGTCCAGTCATATGGCTGATGCTGGCTGCATACTGTCTGTACACTAGTAACAAACGCTGCAATATTAGTGAATTGCAAGCTCTGTGGTCCAGTCATATGGCTGATGCTGGCTGCATACTGTCTGTACACTAGTAACAAACGCTGCAGTATTAGTGAATTGCAAGCTCTGTGCTCCAGTCATATGGCTGATAGTGCTGGCTGCATACTGTCTGTACACTAGTAACAAACGCTGCAATATTAGTGAATTGCAAGCTCTGTGGTCCAGTCATATGGCTGATAGTGCTGTCTGTATACTGTCTGTACACTAGTAACACACGCTGCAATATTAGTGAATTGCAAGCTCTGTGGTCCAGTCATATGGCTGATAGTGCTGTCTGTATACTGTCTGTACACTAGTAACAAAAGCTGCAATATTAGTGAATTGCAAGCTCTGTGGTCCAGTCATATGGCTGATAGTGCTGGCTGCATACTGTCTGTACACTAGTAACAAACGCTGCAATATTAGTGAATTGCAAGCTCTGTGGTCCAGTCATATGGCTGATAGTGCTGTCTGTATACTGTCTGTACACTAGTAACACACGCTGCAATATTAGTGAATTGCAAGCTCTGTGCTCCAGTCATATGGCTGATAGTGCTGGCTGCATACTGTCTGTACACTAGTAACAAAAGGTGCAATATTAGTGAATTGCAAGCTCTGTGGTCCAGTCATATGGCTGATGCTGGCTGCATACTGTCTGTACACTAGTAACAAACGCTGCAATATTAGTGAATTGCAAGCTCTGTGGTCCAGTCATATGGCTGATAGTGCTGTCTGTATACTGTCTGTACACTAGTAACACACGCTGCAATATTAGTGAATTGCAAGCTCTGTGGTCCAGTCATATGGCTGATAGTGCTGGCTGCATACTGTCTGTACGCTAGTAACAAACGCTGCAATATTAGTGAATTGCAAGCTCTGTGGTCCAGTCATATGGCTGATGCTGGCTGCATACTGTCTGTACACTAGTAACAAAAGCTGCAATATTAGTGAATTGCAAGCTCTGTGGTCCAGTCATATGGCTGATGCTGGCTGCATACTGTCTGTACACTAGTAACACACGCTGCAATATTAGTGAATTGCAAGCTCTGTGGTCCAGTCATATGGCTGATGCTGGCTGCATACTGTCTGTACACTAGTAACAAAAGCTGCAATATTAGTGAATTGCAAGCTCTGTGGTCCAGTCATATGGCTGATGCTGGCTGCATACTGTCTGTACACTAGTAACAAATGCTGCAATATTAGTGAATTGCAAGCTCTGCGGTCCAGTCATATGGCTGATAGTGCTGGCTGCATACTGTCTGTACACTAGTAACAAAAGCTGCAATATTAGTGAATTGCAAGCTCTGTGGTCCAGTCATATGGCTGATGCTGGCTGCATACTGTCTGTACACTAGTAACAAAAGCTGCAATATTAGTGAATTGCAAGCTCTGTGGTCCAGTCATATGGCTGATGCTGGCTGCATACTGTCTGTACACTAGTAACACACGCTGCAATATTAGTGAATTGCAAGCTCTGTGGTCCAGTCATATGGCTGATGCTGGCTGCATACTGTCTGTACACTAGTAACAAAAGCTGCAATATTAGTGAATTGCAAGCTCTGTGGTCCAGTCATATGGCTGATGCTGGCTGCATACTGTCTGTACACTAGTAACAAATGCTGCAATATTAGTGAATTGCAAGCTCTGCGGTCCAGTCATATGGCTGATAGTGCTGGCTGCATACTGTCTGTACACTAGTAACAAAAGCTGCAATATTAGTGAATTGCAAGCTCTGTGGTCCAGTCATATGGCTGATGCTGGCTGCATACTGTCTGTACACTAGTAACACACGCTGCAATATTAGTGAATTGCAAGCTCTGTGGTCCAGTCATATGGCTGATGCTGGCTGCATACTGTCTGTACACTAGTAACAAAAGCTGCAATATTAGTGAATTGCAAGCTCTGTGGTCCAGTCATATGGCTGATGCTGGCTGCATACTGTCTGTACACTAGTAACACACGCTGCAATATTAGTGAATTGCAAGCTCTGTGGTCCAGTCATATGGCTGATGCTGGCTGCATACTGTCTGTACACTAGTAACAAAAGCTGCAATATTAGTGAATTGCAAGCTCTGTGGTCCAGTCATATGGCTGATAGTGCTGGCTGCATACTGTCTGTACACTAGTAACAAAAGCTGCAATATTAGTGAATTGCAAGCTCTGTGGTCCAGTCATATGGCTGATGCTGGCTGCATACTGTCTGTACGCTAGTAACAAATGCTGCAATATTAGTGAATTGCAAGCTCTGTGGTCCAGTCATATGGCTGATGCTGTCTGTATACTGTCTGTACACTAGTAACAAACGCTGCAATATTAGTGAATTGCAAGCTCTGCGGTCCAGTCATATGGCTGATGCTGGCTGCATACTGTCTGTACACTAGTAACAAATGCTGCAATATTAGTGAATTGCAAGCTCTGTGGTCCAGTCATATGGCTGATAGTGCTGGCTGCATACTGTCTGTACGCTAGTAACAAACGCTGCAATATTAGTGAATTGCAAGCTCTGCGGTCCAGTCATATGGCTGATGCTGGATGCATACTGTCTGTACACTAGTAACAAACGCTGCAATATTAGTGAATTGCAAGCTCTGTGGTCCAGTCATATGGCTGATGCTGGCTGCATACTGTCTGTACACTAGTAACAGAAGCTGCAATATTAGTGAATTGCAAGCTCTGTGGTCCAGTCATATGGCTGATAGTGCTGGCTGCATACTGTCTGTACACTAGTAACAAACGCTGCAATATTAGTGAATTGCAAGCTCTGTGGTCCAGTCATATGGCTGATGCTGGCTGCATACTGTCTGTACACTAGTAACAAATGCTGCAATATTAGTGAATTGCAAGCTCTGTGGTCCAGTCATATGGCTGATAGTGCTGGCTGCATACTGTCTGTACACTAGTAACAAATGCTGCAATATTAGTGAATTGCAAGCTCTGTGGTCCAGTCATATGGCTGATAGTGCTGGCTGCATACTGTCTGTACACTAGTAACAAACGCTGCAATATTAGTGAATTGCAAGCTCTGTGGTCCAGTCATATGGCTGATGCTGGCTGCATACTCTCTGTACACTAGTAACAAAAGCTGCAATATTAGTGAATTGCAAGCTCTGTGGTCCAGTCATATGGCTGATGCTGGCTGCATACTGTCTGTACACTAGTAACAAACGCTGCAATATTAGTGAATTGCAAGCTCTGTGGTCCAGTCATATGGCTGATGCTGGCTGCATACTGTCTGTACACTAATAACACACGCTGCAATATTAGTGAATTGCAAGCTCTGTGGTCCAGTCATATGGCTGATGCTGGCTGCATACTGTCTGTACGCTAGTAACAAAAGCTGCAATATTAGTGAATTGCAAGCTCTGCGGTCCAGTCATATGGCTGATGCTGGCTGCATACTGTCTGTACACTAATAACACACGCTGCAATATTAGTGAATTGCAAGCTCTGTGGTCCAGTCATATGGCTGATGCTGGCTGCATACTGTCTGTACACTAGTAACAAATGCTGCAATATTAGTGAATTGCAAGCTCTGTGGTCCAGTCATATGGCTGATAGTGCTGGCTGCATACTGTCTGTACACTAGTAACAAAAGCTGCAATATTAGTGAATTGCAAGCTCTGTGGTCCAGTCATATGGCTGATGCTGGCTGCATACTGTCTGTACACTAGTAACAAAAGCTGCAATATTAGTGAATTGCAAGCTCTGTGGTCCAGTCATATGGCTGATGCTGGCTGCATACTGTCTGTACGCTAGTAACAAATGCTGCAATATTAGTGAATTGCAAGCTCTGTGGTCCAGTCATATGGCTGATGCTGGCTGCATACTCTCTGTACACTAGTAACAAAAGCTGCAATATTAGTGAATTGCAAGCTCTGTGGTCCAGTCATATGGCTGATGCTGGCTGCATACTGTCTGTACACTAGTAACACACGCTGCAATATTAGTGAATTGCAAGCTCTGTGGTCCAGTCATATGGCTGATAGTGCTGGCTGCATACTGTCTGTACACTAGTAACAAATGCTGCAATATTAGTGAATTGCAAGCTCTGTGGTCCAGTCATATGGCTGATGCTGGCTGCATACTGTCTGTACACTAGTAACAAAAGCTGCAATATTAGTGAATTGCAAGCTCTGTGGTCCAGTCATTTGGCTGATAGTGCTGGCTGCATACTGTCTGTACACTAGTAACAAATGCTGCAATATTAGTGAATTGCAAGCTCTGTGGTCCAGTCATATGGCTGATGCTGGCTGCATACTGTCTGTACACTAGTAACAAATGCTGCAATATTAGTGAATTGCAAGCTCTGTGGTCCAGTCATATGGCTGATGCTGGCTGCATACTGTCTGTACACTAGTAACAAAAGCTGCAATATTAGTGAATTGCAAGCTCTGTGGTCCAGTCATATGGCTGATGCTGGCTGCATACTGTCTGTACACTAGTAACAAATGCTGCAATATTAGTGAATTGCAAGCTCTGCGGTCCAGTCATATGGCTGATGCTGGCTGCATACTGTCTGTACACTAGTAACAAATGCTGCAATATTAGTGAATTGCAAGCTCTGTGGTCCAGTCATATGGCTGATAGTGCTGGCTGCATACTGTCTGTACACTAGTAACACACGCTGCAATATTAGTGAATTGCAAGCTCTGTGGTCCAGTCATATGGCTGATGCTGGCTGCATACTGTCTGTACACTAGTAACAAACGCTGCAATATTAGTGAATTGCAAGCTCTGTGGTCCAGTCATATGGCTGATGCTGGCTGCATACTGTCTGTACACTAGTAACAAACGCTGCAATATTAGTGAATTGCAAGCTCTGTGGTCCAGTCATATGGCTGATAGTGCTGGCTGCATACTGTCTGTACACTAGTAACAAAAGCTGCAATATTAGTGAATTGCAAGCTCTGTGGTCCAGTCATATGGCTGATGCTGGCTGCGTACTGTCTGTACACTAGTAACAAAAGCTGCAATATTAGTGAATTGCAAGCTCTGTGGTCCAGTCATATGGCTGATGCTGGCTGCATACTGTCTGTACACTAGTAACAAATGCTGCAATATTAGTGAATTGCAAGCTCTGTGGTCCAGTCATATGGCTGATGCTGGCTGCATACTGTCTGTACACTAGTAACAAAAGCTGCAATATTAGTGAATTGCAAGCTCTGTGGTCCAGTCATATGGCTGATGCTGGCTGCATACTGTCTGTACACTAGTAACAAATGCTGCAATATTAGTGAATTGCAAGCTCTGTGGTCCAGTCATATGGCTGATGCTGGATGCATACTGTCTGTACGCTAGTAACAAATGCTGCAATATTAGTGAATTGCAAGCTCTGTGGTCCAGTCATATGGCTGATGCTGGCTGCATACTGTCTGTACACTAGTAACAAATGCTGCAATATTAGTGAATTGCAAGCTCTGTGGTCCAGTCATATGGCTGATGCTGGCTGCATACTGTCTGTACACTAGTAACAAAAGCTGCAATATTAGTGAATTGCAAGCTCTGTGGTCCAGTCATATGGCTGATGCTGGCTGCATACTGTCTGTACACTAGTAACAAATGCTGCAATATTAGTGAATTGCAAGCTCTGCGGTCCAGTCATATGGCTGATAGTGCTGGCTGCATACTGTCTGTACACTAGTAACACACGCTGCAATATTAGTGAATTGCAAGCTCTGTGGTCCAGTCATATGGCTGATGCTGGCTGCATACTGTCTGTACACTAGTAACAAACGCTGCAATATTAGTGAATTGCAAGCTCTGTGGTCCAGTCATATGGCTGATGCTGGCTGCATACTGTCTGTACACTAGTAACAAACGCTGCAATATTAGTGAATTGCAAGCTCTGTGGTCCAGTCATATGGCTGATAGTGCTGGCTGCATACTGTCTGTACACTAGTAACAAAAGCTGCAATATTAGTGAATTGCAAGCTCTGTGGTCCAGTCATATGGCTGATGCTGGCTGCGTACTGTCTGTACACTAGTAACAAAAGCTGCAATATTAGTGAATTGCAAGCTCTGTGGTCCAGTCATATGGCTGATGCTGGCTGCATACTGTCTGTACACTAGTAACAAATGCTGCAATATTAGTGAATTGCAAGCTCTGTGGTCCAGTCATATGGCTGATGCTGGCTGCATACTGTCTGTACACTAGTAACAAAAGCTGCAATATTAGTGAATTGCAAGCTCTGTGGTCCAGTCATATGGCTGATGCTGGCTGCATACTGTCTGTACACTAGTAACAAACGCTGCAATATTAGTGAATTGCAAGCTCTGTGGTCCAGTCATATGGCTGATGCTGGCTGCATACTGTCTGTACACTAGTAACAAATGCTGCAATATTAGTGAATTGCAAGCTCTGTGGTCCAGTCATATGGCTGATGCTGGATGCATACTGTCTGTACGCTAGTAACAAATGCTGCAATATTAGTGAATTGCAAGCTCTGTGGTCCAGTCATATGGCTGATGCTGGCTGCATACTGTCTGTACACTAGTAACAAATGCTGCAATATTAGTGAATTGCAAGCTCTGTGGTCCAGTCATATGGCTGATGCTGGCTGCATACTGTCTGTACACTAGTAACAAAAGCTGCAATATTAGTGAATTGCAAGCTCTGTGGTCCAGTCATATGGCTGATGCTGGCTGCATACTGTCTGTACACTAGTAACAAATGCTGCAATATTAGTGAATTGCAAGCTCTGTGGTCCAGTCATATGGCTGATGCTGGATGCATACTGTCTGTACGCTAGTAACAAATGCTGCAATATTAGTGAATTGCAAGCTCTGTGGTCCAGTCATATGGCTGATGCTGGCTGCATACTGTCTGTACACTAGTAACAAAAGCTGCAATATTAGTGAATTGCAAGCTCTGTGGTCCAGTCATATGGCTGATAGTGCTGGCTGCATACTCTCTGTACACTAGTAACAAAAGCTGCAATATTAGTGAATTGCAAGCTCTGTGGTCCAGTCATATGGCTGATGCTGGCTGCATACTGTCTGTACACTAATAACACACGCTGCAATATTATTGAATTGCAAGCTCTGTGGTCCAGTCATATGGCTGATGCTGGCTGCATACTGTCTGTACACTAGTAACAAACGCTGCAATATTAGTGAATTGCAAGCTCTGTGGTCCAGTCATATGGCTGATAGTGCTGGCTGCATACTGTCTGTACACTAGTAACAAATGCTGCAGTATTAGTGAATTGCAAGCTCTGTGGTCCAGTCATATGGCTGATGCTGGCTGCATACTGTCTGTACACTAGTAACAAACGCTGCAATATTAGTGAATTGCAAGCTCTGTGGTCCAGTCATATGGCTGATGCTGGCTGCATACTGTCTGTACACTAGTAACAAACGCTGCAATATTAGTGAATTGCAAGCTCTGTGGTCCAGTCATATGGCTGATGCTGGCTGCATACTGTCTGTACACTAGTAACAAATGCTGCAATATTAGTGAATTGCAAGCTCTGTGGTCCAGTCATATGGCTGATGCTGGCTGCATACTGTCTGTACACTAGTAACAAATGCTGCAATATTAGTGAATTGCAAGCTCTGTGGTCCAGTCATATGGCTGATAGTGCTGGCTGTATACTGTCTGTACACTAGTAACAAATGCTGCAATATTAGTGAATTGCAAGCTCTGTGGTCCAGTCATATGGCTGATAGTGCTGGCTGCATACTGTCTGTACACTAGTAACAAACGCTGCAATATTAGTGAATTGCAAGCTCTGCGGTCCAGTCATATGGCTGATAGTGCTGGCTGCATACTGTCTGTACGCTAGTAACAAACGCTGCAATATTAGTGAATTGCAAGCTCTGTGGTCCAGTCATATGGCTGATGCTGGCTGCATACTGTCTGTACACTAGTAACAAATGCTGCAATATTAGTGAATTGCAAGCTCTGTGGTCCAGTCATATGGCTGATAGTGCTGGCTGCATACTGTCTGTACACTAGTAACACACGCTGCAATATTAGTGAATTGCAAGCTCTGCGGTCCAGTCATATGGCTGATAGTGCTGGCTGCATACTGTCTGTACACTAGTAACAAACGCTGCAATATTAGTGAATTGCAAGCTCTGTGGTCCAGTCATATGGCTGATAGTGCTGGCTGCATACTGTCTGTACACTAGTAACAAATGCTGCAGTATTAGTGAATTGCAAGCTCTGTGGTCCAGTCATATGGCTGATGCTGGCTGCATACTGTCTGTACGCTAGTAACACACGCTGCAATATTAGTGAATTGCAAGCTCTGTGGTCCAGTCATATGGCTGATAGTGCTGGCTGCATACTGTCTGTACACTAGTAACAAATGCTGCAATATTAGTGAATTGCAAGCTCTGTGGTCCAGTCATATGGCTGATGCTGGCTGCATACTGTCTGTACACTAGTAACAAACGCTGCAATATTAGTGAATTGCAAGCTCTGTGGTCCAGTCATATGGCTGATGCTGGCTGCATACTGTCTGTACACTAGTAACAAACGCTGCAATATTAGTGAATTGCAAGCTCTGTGGTCCAGTCATATGGCTGATAGTGCTGGCTGCATACTGTCTGTACACTAGTAACAAAAGCTGCAATATTAGTGAATTGCAAGCTCTGCGGTCCAGTCATATGGCTGATGCTGGCTGCATACTGTCTGTACGCTAGTAACACACGCTGCAATATTAGTGAATTGCAAGCTCTGTGGTCCAGTCATATGGCTGATAGTGCTGGCTGCATACTGTCTGTACACTAGTAACAAACGCTGCAATATTAGTGAATTGCAAGCTCTGTGGTCCAGTCATATGGCTGATGCTGGCTGCATACTGTCTGTACACTAGTAACAAACGCTGCAATATTAGTGAATTGCAAGCTCTGTGGTCCAGTCATATGGCTGATGCTGGCTGCATACTGTCTGTACACTAGTAACAAACGCTGCAATATTAGTGAATTGCAAGCTCTGTGGTCCAGTCATATGGCTGATGCTGGCTGCATACTGTCTGTACACTAGTAACAAATGCTGCAATATTAGTGAATTGCAAGCTCTGTGGTCCAGTCATATGGCTGATGCTGGCTGCATACTGTCTGTACACTAGTAACAAATGCTGCAATATTAGTGAATTGCAAGCTCTGTGGTCCAGTCATATGGCTGATGCTGGCTGCATACTGTCTGTACACTAGTAACAAAAGCTGCAATATTAGTGAATTGCAAGCTCTGTGGTCCAGTCATATGGCTGATAGTGCTGTCTGTATACTGTCTGTACACTAGTAACACACGCTGCAATATTAGTGAATTGCAAGCTCTGTGGTCCAGTCATATGGCTGATAGTGCTGGCTGCATACTGTCTGTACACTAGTAACAAATGCTGCAATATTAGTGAATTGCAAGCTCTGTGGTCCAGTCATATGGCTGATGCTGGCTGCATACTGTCTGTACACTAGTAACAAATGCTGCAATATTAGTGAATTGCAAGCTCTGTGGTCCAGTCATATGGCTGATAGTGCTGGCTGTATACTGTCTGTACACTAGTAACAAATGCTGCAATATTAGTGAATTGCAAGCTCTGTGGTCCAGTCATATGGCTGATAGTGCTGGCTGCATACTGTCTGTACACTAGTAACAAACGCTGCAATATTAGTGAATTGCAAGCTCTGCGGTCCAGTCATATGGCTGATAGTGCTGGCTGCATACTGTCTGTACGCTAGTAACAAACGCTGCAATATTAGTGAATTGCAAGCTCTGTGGTCCAGTCATATGGCTGATGCTGGCTGCATACTGTCTGTACACTAGTAACAAATGCTGCAATATTAGTGAATTGCAAGCTCTGTGGTCCAGTCATATGGCTGATAGTGCTGGCTGCATACTGTCTGTACACTAGTAACACACGCTGCAATATTAGTGAATTGCAAGCTCTGCGGTCCAGTCATATGGCTGATAGTGCTGGCTGCATACTGTCTGTACACTAGTAACAAACGCTGCAATATTAGTGAATTGCAAGCTCTGTGGTCCAGTCATATGGCTGATAGTGCTGGCTGCATACTGTCTGTACACTAGTAACAAATGCTGCAGTATTAGTGAATTGCAAGCTCTGTGGTCCAGTCATATGGCTGATAGTGCTGGCTGCATACTGTCTGTACACTAGTAACAAATGCTGCAATATTAGTGAATTGCAAGCTCTGCGGTCCAGTCATATGGCTGATGCTGGCTGCATACTGTCTGTACGCTAGTAACACACGCTGCAATATTAGTGAATTGCAAGCTCTGTGGTCCAGTCATATGGCTGATAGTGCTGGCTGCATACTGTCTGTACACTAGTAACAAATGCTGCAATATTAGTGAATTGCAAGCTCTGTGGTCCAGTCATATGGCTGATGCTGGCTGCATACTGTCTGTACACTAGTAACAAATGCTGCAATATTAGTGAATTGCAAGCTCTGTGGTCCAGTCATATGGCTGATGCTGGCTGCATACTGTCTGTACACTAGTAACAAAAGCTGCAATATTAGTGAATTGCAAGCTCTGTGGTCCAGTCATATGGCTGATAGTGCTGTCTGTATACTGTCTGTACACTAGTAACACACGCTGCAATATTAGTGAATTGCAAGCTCTGTGGTCCAGTCATATGGCTGATAGTGCTGGCTGCATACTGTCTGTACACTAGTAACAAATGCTGCAATATTAGTGAATTGCAAGCTCTGTGGTCCAGTCATATGGCTGATGCTGGCTGCATACTGTCTGTACACTAGTAACAAACGCTGCAATATTAGTGAATTGCAAGCTCTGTGGTCCAGTCATATGGCTGATGCTGGCTGCATACTGTCTGTACACTAGTAACAAAAGCTGCAATATTAGTGAATTGCAAGCTCTGTGGTCCAGTCATATGGCTGATGCTGGCTGCATACTGTCTGTACACTAGTAACAAATGCTGCAATATTAGTGAATTGCAAGCTCTGTGGTCCAGTCATATGGCTGATGCTGGCTGCATACTGTCTGTACACTAGTAACAAAAGCTGCAATATTAGTGAATTGCAAGCTCTGCGGTCCAGTCATATGGCTGATGCTGGCTGCATACTGTCTGTACACTAGTAACAAATGCTGCAATATTAGTGAATTGCAAGCTCTGCGGTCCAGTCATATGGCTGATAGTGCTGGCTGCATACTGTCTGTACACTAGTAACAAAAGCTGCAATATTAGTGAATTGCAAGCTCTGTGGTCCAGTCATATGGCTGATGCTGGCTGCATACTGTCTGTACACTAGTAACAAACGCTGCAATATTAGTGAATTGCAAGCTCTGTGCTCCAGTCATATGGCTGATAGTGCTGGCTGCATACTGTCTGTACACTAGTAACAAACGCTGCAATATTAGTGAATTGCAAGCTCTGTGGTCCAGTCATATGGCTGATAGTGCTGGCTGCATACTGTCTGTACACTAGTAACAAAAGCTGCAATATTAGTGAATTGCAAGCTCTGTGGTCCAGTCATATGGCTGATGCTGGCTGCATACTGTCTGTACACTAGTAACAAAAGCTGCAATATTAGTGAATTGCAAGCTCTGTGGTCCAGTCATATGGCTGATGCTGGCTGCATACTGTCTGTACACTAGTAACAAATGCTGCAATATTAGTGAATTGCAAGCTTTGTGGTCCAGTCATATGGCTGATAGTGCTGGCTGCATACTGTCTGTACACTAGTAACAAAAGCTGCAATATTAGTGAATTGCAAGCTCTGTGGTCCAGTCATATGGCTGATGCTGGCTGTATACTGTCTGTACACTAGTAACAAACGCTGCAATATTAGTGAATTGCAAGCTCTGCGGTCCAGTCATATGGCTGATGCTGGCTGCATACTGTCTGTACACTAGTAACAAACGCTGCAATATTAGTGAATTGCAAGCTCTGTGGTCCAGTCATATGGCTGATGCTGGCTGCATACTGTCTGTACACTAGTAACAAATGCTGCAATATTAGTGAATTGCAAGCTCTGTGGTCCAGTCATATGGCTGATGCTGGCTGCATACTGTCTGTACACTAGTAACAAAAGCTGCAATATTAGTGAATTGCAAGCTCTGTGGTCCAGTCATATGGCTGATAGTGCTGGCTGCATACTGTCTGTACACTAGTAACAAATGCTGCAATATTAGTGAATTGCAAGCTCTGTGGTCCAGTCATATGGCTGATGCTGGCTGCATACTGTCTGTACGCTAGTAACACACGCTGCAATATTAGTGAATTGCAAGCTCTGTGGTCCAGTCATATGGCTGATAGTGCTGGCTGCATACTGTCTGTACACTAGTAACAAAAGCTGCAATATTAGTGAATTGCAAGCTCTGTGGTCCAGTCATATGGCTGATAGTGCTGGCTGCATACTGTCTGTACGCTAGTAACAAACGCTGCAATATTAGTGAATTGCAAGCTCTGTGGTCCAGTCATATGGCTGATGCTGGCTGCATACTGTCTGTACACTAGTAACACACGCTGCAATATTAGTGAATTGCAAGCTCTGTGGTCCAGTCATATGGCTGATAGTGCTGGCTGCATACTGTCTGTACACTAGTAACAAACGCTGCAATATTAGTGAATTGCAAGCTCTGTGGTCCAGTCATATGGCTGATAGTGCTGGCTGCATACTGTCTGTACACTAGTAACAAAAGCTGCAATATTAGTGAATTGCAAGCTCTGTGGTCCAGTCATATGGCTGATGCTGGCTGCATACTGTCTGTACACTAGTAACAAACGCTGCAATATTAGTGAATTGCAAGCTCTGTGGTCCAGTCATATGGCTGATGCTGGCTGCATACTGTCTGTACACTAGTAACAAATGCTGCAATATTAGTGAATTGCAAGCTCTGTGGTCCAGTCATATGGCTGATGCTGGCTGCATACTGTCTGTACACTAGTAACAAAAGCTGCAATATTAGTGAATTGCAAGCTCTGTGGTCCAGTCATATGGCTGATGCTGGCTGTATACTGTCTGTACACTAGTAACAAACGCTGCAATATTAGTGAATTGCAAGCTCTGCGGTCCAGTCATATGGCTGATGCTGGCTGCATACTGTCTGTACACTAGTAACAAACGCTGCAATATTAGTGAATTGCAAGCTCTGTGGTCCAGTCATATGGCTGATGCTGGCTGCATACTGTCTGTACACTAGTAACAAATGCTGCAATATTAGTGAATTGCAAGCTCTGTGGTCCAGTCATATGGCTGATGCTGGCTGCATACTGTCTGTACACTAGTAACAAAAGCTGCAATATTAGTGAATTGCAAGCTCTGTGGTCCAGTCATATGGCTGATAGTGCTGGCTGCATACTGTCTGTACACTAGTAACAAATGCTGCAATATTAGTGAATTGCAAGCTCTGTGGTCCAGTCATATGGCTGATGCTGGCTGCATACTGTCTGTACGCTAGTAACACACGCTGCAATATTAGTGAATTGCAAGCTCTGTGGTCCAGTCATATGGCTGATAGTGCTGGCTGCATACTGTCTGTACGCTAGTAACAAAAGCTGCAATATTAGTGAATTGCAAGCTCTGTGGTCCAGTCATATGGCTGATAGTGCTGGCTGCATACTGTCTGTACGCTAGTAACAAACGCTGCAATATTAGTGAATTGCAAGCTCTGTGGTCCAGTCATATGGCTGATGCTGGCTGCATACTGTCTGTACACTAGTAACACACGCTGCAATATTAGTGAATTGCAAGCTCTGTGGTCCAGTCATATGGCTGATGCTGGCTGCATACTGTCTGTACACTAGTAACAAATGCTGCAATATTAGTGAATTGCAAGCTCTGTGGTCCAGTCATATGGCTGATAGTGCTGGCTGCATACTGTCTGTACACTAGTAACAAACGCTGCAATATTAGTGAATTGCAAGCTCTGTGGTCCAGTCATATGGCTGATAGTGCTGGCTGCATACTGTCTGTACACTAGTAACAAAAGCTGCAATATTAGTGAATTGCAAGCTCTGTGGTCCAGTCATATGGCTGATGCTGGCTGCATACTGTCTGTACACTAGTAACAAACGCTGCAATATTAGTGAATTGCAAGCTCTGTGGTCCAGTCATATGGCTGATGCTGGCTGCATACTGTCTGTACACTAGTAACAAATGCTGCAATATTAGTGAATTGCAAGCTCTGTGGTCCAGTCATATGGCTGATGCTGGCTGCATACTGTCTGTACACTAGTAACAAAAACTGCAATATTAGTGAATTGCAAGCTCTGTGGTCCAGTCATATGGCTGATACTGGCTGCATACTGTCTGTACACTAGTAACAAACGCTGCAATATTAGTGAATTGCAAGCTCTGTGGTCCAGTCATATGGCTGATGCTGGCTGCATACTGTCTGTACACTAGTAACAAACGCTGCAATATTAGTGAATTGCAAGCTCTGTGGTCCAGTCATATGGCTGATAGTGCTGGCAGCATACTGTCTGTACACTAGTAACAAAAGCTGCAATATTAGTGAATTGCAAGCTCTGCGGTCCAGTCATATGGCTGATGCTGGCTGCATACTGTCTGTACACTAGTAACGAACGCTGCAATATTAGTGAATTGCAAGCTCTGTGGTCCAGTCATATGGCTGATAGTGCTGGCTGTATACTGTCTGTACACTAGTAACAAAAACTGCAATATTAGTGAATTGCAAGCTCTGTGGTCCAGTCATATGGCTGATAGTGCTGGCTGCATACTGTCTGTACACTAGTAACAAAAGCTGCAATATTAGTGAATTGCAAGCTCTGTGGTCCAGTCATATGGCTGATAGTGCTGGCTGCATACTGTCTACACTAGTAACAAAAGCTGCAATATTAGTGAATTGCAAGCTCTGTGGTCCAGTCATATGGCTGATGCTGGCTGCATACTGTCTGTACACTAGTAACAAAAGCTGCAATATTAGTGAATTGCAAGCTCTGTGGTCCAGTCATATGGCAGATGCTGGCTGTATACTGTCTGTACACTAGTAACAAACGCTGCAATATTAGTGAATTGCAAGCTCTGTGGTCCAGTCATTTGGTTGATGCTGGATGCATACTGTCTGTACACTAGTAACAAATGCTGCAATATTAGTGAATTGCAAGCTCTGTGGTCCAGTCATATGGCAGACAAGAAACACGTGTGACTGCTCCGCACACCATCTGCCCTTACATCACTATTCTATTAACTTTCACTTTTAAAATATTTATAATTGTATTAAAGGGGGTGTGGATGAAGTCACGTTTTGTGTAAAATTGCTAAAAGCCTAGATCAGTGCTGCATATGAGTCTTACTTCAGTGTCAGTAAGCTAAAGGCACTGTTGTATTATTAGTATTGAGCTTCTACTGTGGTGCTGTACAGCAGAATACAAAGTATAAGAATACTCTGATTAACAATGCAAGACAAGGGAGGATTGCAGCTGGTGCAATGAACACATCAGATCTTTATACACGGGTGGAAGATGGGGATGGCAATGCTTAGCAGAACTCAGAGAAGCATGTGATCAGTTTGATCAGCTGATAAATGCGGTTTAACGCATGATCAGGACCAGCAAATCAGAGCCTTACAAATATATCAGCTGATCACTGATCACCTGCTTCTCCATGCCTTCTAACTTTTTGAGATGAGAGAGGAACACTTTTAGACACGCCCCTGCCACACCCCTAATCACACCCCCTGTCACACCCCCCACTATCTATATCACAAGGAATTCAGGATCATAAGATGTCGTTTTATTATGCAGACCGCACTGGACTGGTCCTTTCTATCATCATTAGTTTTTCTTTATTTTAACATTTGAAAAGAAGAATTATTTTCAAATGTTATTTTAATTATTTTAATTGATGGAAATGAAGTTTAGACTTAAACACAATTTCAGTAGAAAAATACAAACTGTATTTTATGGACTTTAAGACTTTCCCCAAAAGTGGGGAAAAAGTCAGTCGCGTCTTATAGTCAAAAAGCCAGAAGTTCCTGACTTGTGAATGCCTCAAACCTCCAACCTGCTGCAATGTCGGGACTCCCTGTACTGTCCCCATGCAGAGGAGGACACATGGACACAAAGGGGCATAGAGGAGGACAGAGGCGGATACATGGGGGACATAAGGGGGACACAGGGAGACGCAAGAGGTACAAGGGGGCAGAATCCACAAGATGCCCCTTCACCATAGTTGCACCAGGTTTAGTGTGTGTGTATATATATATATATATATATATATATATATATATATATATACATATATATATATATATATATATATATATATATATATATACTCCCCCCCCCCCCCCCCCCGGTTTTTGTCCTCTTAGGCTGGGTGCGTCTTATGGTCAGGAACATCTTATAGTCTGAAAAATGTGGTATATTTCTACAAATCTGTCCTGAAAAGAGGGGCACATGGGGAAGAAAGAGGGACAGAGGGGCTTTCCACCTGAAAGAGAGACCGCTGGGAGCCATCCCTACTGGAAGATATACATGTGCACATTATACAGCATTATTATTATTATTGTTTTTGATTTATATAGTGGCAGCATCTTCTGTGGCGCCGTACAATAGTATGCAATACAACACTTGATACAAGACAAGAGGGTATAACAGCTAATCCAGTGAACAGTATGTACACCCATTACACAGCATTGTGAGACTAAAGGGGAGGAAAGTCCTGGCCAAAAGGCTTTATAGTCTAAACATTTAAGGTATAGGTCAGTAGGTAAAGGGACGCTGTGTGTGGAGTGGTAGGAATGGTGGTTAGTGGGCAGGGTCCTAGGTAGGACAGTATGAACAGGTGAGTTTTCAGATTTCGCCTAAAAACAGTAAGTGTGGTTGAGTGGCAGATGTGTTGAGCGAGGGAATTCCAGAGGACGGGAGACAATTGAGGGAAGTCTTGTAAAAGGGAGTGAGAAAAGGTTACCAGAGAGGAAGACAGAGAAGCCTAAAGGAAATTTCTGTAGGACATTTCTAGAGAGAGTGAATTGTTTTCTTTCACCTTTTATCTGAATATCAGCCTTCTCTATCTGCCTTCCGATCTGTGCGTGGATCAGGCTTGATGCATAGATCAGATCATGGATACGAATCACAGATGTGTGAGTAATACTGAGATATACAGTAGTCAGGGCATGTGGTTGGCAGAGTGAGATATACAGTAGTCAGGGCATGTGGTTGGCAGAGTGAGATATACAGTAGTCAGGGCATGTGGTTGGCAGAGTGAGATATACAGTCACGGCATGTGGTTGGCAGAGTGAGATATACAGTCAGGGCATGTGGTTGGCAGAGTGAGATATACAGTCAGGGCATGTGGTTGGCAGAGTGAGATATACAGTCAGGGCATGTGGTTGGCGGCGTGAGATATACAGTAGTCAGGGCATGTGGTTGGCAGAGTGAGATATACAGTAGTAAGGGCATGTGGTTGGCAGAGTGAGATATACAGTAGTCAGGGCATGTGGTTGGCAGAGTGAGATATACAGTAGTCAGGGCATGTGGTTGGCAGAGTGAGATATACAGTAGTCAGGGCATGTGGTTGGCAGAGTGAGATCTACAGTAGTCAGGGCATGTGGTTGGCAGAGTGAGATATACAGTAGTCAGGGCATGTGGTTGGCAGAGTGAGATATACAGTAGTCAGGGCATGTGGTTGGCAGAGTGAGATATACAGTAGTCGGGGCATGTGGTTGACAGAGTGAGATATACAGTAGTCAGGGCATGTGGTTGGCAGAGTGAGATATACAGTAGTCAGGGCATGTGGTTGGCAGAGTGAGATATACAGTAGTCAGGGCATGTGGTTGGCAGAGTGAGATATACAGTAGTCACGGCATGTGGTTGGCAGAGTGAGATATACAGTCAGGGCATGTGGTTGGCAGAGTGAGATATACAGTCAGGGCATGTGGTTGGCAGAGTGAGATATACAGTAGTCAGGGCATGTGGTTGGCAGAGTGAGATATACAGTAGTCAGGGCATGTGGTTGGCAGAGTGAGATATACAGTAGTCAGGGCATGTGGTTGGCAGAGTGAGATATACAGTAGTCAGGGCATGTGGTTGGCAGAGTGAGATATACAGTAGTCAGGGCATGTGGTTGGCAGAGTGAGATATACAGTAGTCAGGGCATGTGGTTGGCAGAGTGAGAAATACAGTAGTCAGGGCATGTGGTTGGCAGAGTGAGATCTACAGTAGTCAGGGCATGTGGTTGGCAGAGTGAGATATACAGTAGTCAGGGCATGTGGTTGGCAGAGTGAGATATACAGTCGTCAGGGCATGTGGTTGGCAGAGTGAGATATACAGTAGTCAGGGCATGTGGTTGGCAGAGTGAGATATACAGTAGTCAGGGCATGTGGTTGGCAGAGTGAGATATACAGTAGTCGGGGCATGTGGTTGACAGTGAGATATACAGTAGTCAGGGCATGTGGTTGGCAGAGTGAGATATACAGTAGTCAGGGCATGTGGTTGGCAGAGTGAGATATACAGTAGTCACGGCATGTGGTTGGCAGAGTGAGATATACAGTCAGGGCATGTGGTTGGCAGAGTGAGATATACAGTCAGGGCATGTGGTTGGCAGAGTGAGATATACAGTAGTCAGGGCATGTGGTTGGCAGAGTGAGATATACAGTAGTCAGGGCATGTGGTTGGCAGAGTGAGATATACAGTAGTCAGGGCATGTGGTTGGCAGAGTGAGATGTACAGTAGTCAGGGCATGTGGTTGGCAGAGTGAGATATACAGTAGTCAGGGCATGTGGTTGGCAGAGTGAGATATACAGTAGTCAGGGCATGTGGTTGGCAGAGTGAGATATACAGTAGTCAGGACATGTGGTTGGCAGAGTGAGATATACAGTCGTCAGGGCATGTGGTTGGCAGAGTGAGATATACAGTAGTTGGGGCATGTGGTTGGCAGAGTGAGATATACAGTAGTCAGGGCATGTGGTTGGCAGAGTGAGATATACAGTAGTTGGGGCATGTGGTTGGCAGAGTGAGATATACAGTAGTCAGGGCATGTGGTTGGCAGAGTGAGATGTACAGTAGTCAGGGCATGTGGTTGGCAGAGTGAGATATACAGTAGTCAGGGCATGTGGTTGGCAGAGTGAGATATACAGTCAGGACATGTGGTTGGCAGAGTGAGATATACAGTCGTCAGGGCATGTGGTTGGCAGAGTGAGATATACAGTAGTTGGGGCATGTGGTTGGCAGAGTGAGATATACAGTCGTCAGGGCATGTGGTTGGCAGAGTGAGATATACAGTAGTCGGGGCATGTGGTTGACAGAGTGAGATATACAGTAGTCAGGGCATGTGGTTGGCAGAGTGAGATATACAGTAGTCAGGGCATGTGGTTGGCAGAGTGAGATATACAGTAGTCACGGCATGTGGTTGGCAGAGTGAGATATACAGTCAGGGCATGTGGTTGGCAGAGTGAGATATACAGTCAGGGCATGTGGTTGGCAGAGTGATATACAGTAGTCAGGGCATGTGGTTGGCAGAGTGAGATATACAGTAGTCAGGGCATGTGGTTGGCAGAGTGAGATATACAGTAGTCAGGGCATGTGGTTGGCAGAGTGAGATGTACAGTAGTCAGGGCATGTGGTTGGCAGAGTGAGATATACAGTAGTCAGGGCATGTGGTTGGCAGAGTGAGATATACAGTAGTCAGGGCATGTGGTTGGCAGAGTGAGATATACAGTAGTCAGGGCATGTGGTTGGCAGAGTGAGATATACAGTCGTCAGGGCATGTGGTTGGCAGAGTGAGATATACAGTAGTTGGGGCATGTGGTTGGCAGAGTGAGATATACAGTAGTCAGGGCATGTGGTTGGCAGAGTGAGATATACAGTAGTTGGGGCATGTGGTTGGCAGAGTGAGATATACAGTAGTCGGGGCATGTGGTTGGCAGAGTGAGATGTACAGTAGTCAGGGCATGTGGTTGGCAGAGTGAGATATACAGTAGTCAGGGCATGTGGTTGGCAGAGTGAGATATACAGTCGTCAGGGCATGTGGTTGGCAGAGTGAGATATACAGTAGTCAGGGCATGTGGTTGGCAGAGTGAGATATACAGTCGTCAGGGCATGTGGTTGGCAGAGTGAGATATACAGTAGTCGGGGCATGTGGTTGACAGAGTGAGATATACAGTAGTCAGGGCATGTGGTTGGCAGAGTGAGATATACAGTAGTCAGGGCATGTGGTTGGCAGAGTGAGATATACAGTAGTCACGGCATGTGGTTGGCAGAGTGAGATATACAGTCAGGGCATGTGGTTGGCAGAGTGAGATATACAGTCAGGGCATGTGGTTGGCAGAGTGAGATATACAGTAGTCAGGGCATGTGGTTGGCAGAGTGAGATATACAGTAGTCAGGGCATGTGGTTGGCAGAGTGAGATATACAGTAGTCAGGGCATGTGGTTGGCAGAGTGAGATGTACAGTAGTCAGGGCATGTGGTTGGCAGAGTGAGATATACAGTAGTCAGGGCATGTGGTTGGCAGAGTGAGATATACAGTAGTCAGGGCATGTGGTTGGCAGAGTGAGATATACAGTAGTCAGGGCATGTGGTTGGCAGAGTGAGATATACAGTCGTCAGGGCATGTGGTTGGCAGAGTGAGATATACAGTAGTTGGGGCATGTGGTTGGCAGAGTGAGATATACAGTAGTCAGGGCATGTGGTTGGCAGAGTGAGATATACAGTAGTTGGGGCATGTGGTTGGCAGAGTGAGATATACAGTAGTCGGGGCATGTGGTTGGCAGAGTGAGATGTACAGTAGTCAGGGCATGTGGTTGGCAGAGTGAGATATACAGTAGTCAGGGCATGTGGTTGGCAGAGTGAGATATACAGTCGTCAGGGCATGTGGTTGGCAGAGTGAGATATACAGTAGTCAGGGCATGTGGTTGGCAGAGTGAGATATACAGTCGTCAGGGCATGTGGTTGGCAGAGTGAGATATACAGTAGTCAGGGCGTGTGGTTGGCAGAGTGAGATATACAGTAGTCAGGGCATGTGGTTGGCAGAGTGAGATATACAGTAGTCGGGGCATGTGGTTGACAGAGTGAGATATACAGTAGTCAGGGCATGTGGTTGGCAGAGTGAGATATACAGTAGTCAGGGCATGTGGTTGGCAGAGTGAGATATACAGTAGTCACGGCATGTGGTTGGCAGAGTGAGATATACAGTCAGGGCATGTGGTTGGCAGAGTGAGATATACAGTCAGGGCATGTGGTTGGCAGAGTGAGATATACAGTAGTCAGGGCATGTGGTTGGCAGAGTGAGATATACAGTAGTCAGGGCATGTGGTTGGCAGAGTGAGATATACAGTAGTCAGGGCATGTGGTTGGCAGAGTGAGATGTACAGTAGTCAGGGCATGTGGTTGGCAGAGTGAGATATACAGTAGTCAGGGCATGTGGTTGGCAGAGTGAGATATACAGTAGTCAGGGCA
This sequence comes from Hyperolius riggenbachi, assembly GCF_040937935.1. Classification (NCBI taxonomy): domain Eukaryota; kingdom Metazoa; phylum Chordata; class Amphibia; order Anura; family Hyperoliidae; genus Hyperolius; species Hyperolius riggenbachi. The sequence continues at coordinate 502,833,244 of NC_090649.1, forward strand.
TGTGGTTGGCAGAGTGAGATATACAGTAGTCAGGGCATGTGGTTGGCAGAGTGAGATATACAGTCGTCAGGGCATGTGGTTGGCAGAGTGAGATATACAGTAGTTGGGGCATGTGGTTGGCAGAGTGAGATATACAGTAGTCAGGGCATGTGGTTGGCAGAGTGAGATATACAGTAGTTGGGGCATGTGGTTGGCAGAGTGAGATATACAGTAGTCAGGGCATGTGGTTGGCAGAGTGAGATGTACAGTAGTCAGGGCATGTGGTTGGCAGAGTGAGATATACAGTAGTCAGGGCATGTGGTTGGCAGAGTGAGATATACAGTAGTCAGGGCATGTGGTTGGCAGAGTGAGATATACAGTAGTCAGGGCATGTGGTTGGCAGAGTGAGATATACAGTAGTTGGGGCATGTGGTTGGCAGAGTGAGATATACAGTAGTCGGGGCATGTGGTTGGCAGAGTGAGATATACAGTAGTCAGGGCATGTGGTTGGCAGAGTGAGATATACAGTAGTTGGGGCATGTGGTTGGCAGAGTGAGATATACAGTAGTCAGGGCATGTGGTTGGCAGAGTGAGATATACAGTACTCGGGGCATGTGGTTGGCAGAGTGAGATATACAGTAGTCAGGGCATGTGGTTGGCAGAGTGAGATATACAGTAGTCGGGGCATGTGGTTGGGAGAGAGATATACAGTAGTCAGGGCATGTGGTTGGCAGAGTGAGATATACAGTAATCAGGGCTTGTGGTTGGCAGAGTGAGATATACAGTAGTCAGGGCTTGTGGTTGGCAGAGTGAGATATACAGTAGTCAGGGCATGTGGTTGGCAGAGTGAGATATACAGTAGTCAGGGCATGTGGTTGGCAGAGTGAGATATACAGTAGTCAAGGCATGTGGTTGGCACAGTGAGATATATAGTAGTCAGGGCATGTGGTTGGCAGAGTGAGATATACAGTAGTCAGGGCATGTGGTTGGCAGAGTGAGACTGAGATATACAGTTGTTGGGCATGTGGTTGGCAGAGTGAGATATACAGTAGTCAGGGCATGTGGTTGGCAGAGTGAGATGTACAGTAGTCAGGGCATGTGGTTGGCAGAGTGAGATATACAGTAGTCAGGGCATGTGGTTGGCAGAGTGAGATATACAGTAGTCAAGGCATGTGGTTGGCAGAGTGAGATATACAGTAGTCATGGCATGTGGTTGGCAGAGTGAGATATACAGTAGTCAGGGCATGTGGTTGGCAGAGTGAGATATACAGTAGTCAGGGCATGTGGTTGGCAGAGTGAGATATACAGTAGTCAAGGCATGTGGTTGGCAGAGTGAGATATACAGTAGTCAAGGCATGTGGTTGGCAGAGTGAGATATACAGTAGTCATGGCATGTGGTTGGCAGAGTGAGATATACAGTCAGGGCATGTGGTTGGCGGCGTGAGATATACAGTAGTCAGGGCATGTGGTTGGCAGAGTGAGATATACAGTAGTAAGGGCATGTGGTTGGCAGAGTGAGATATACAGTAGTCGGGGCATGTGGTTGGCAGAGTGAGATATATAGTAGTCAGGGCATGTGGTTGGCAGAGTGAGATATACAGTCGTCAGGGCATGTGGTTGGCAGAGTGAGATATACAGTAGTCAGGGCATGTGGTTGGCAGAGTGAGATGTACAGTAGTCAGGGCATGTCGTTGGCAGTGAGATATACAGTCGTCAGGGCATGTGGTTGGCAGAGTGAGATATACAGTCGTCAGGGCATGTGGTTGGCAGAGTGAGATATACAGTAGTCAGGGCATGTGGTTGGCAGAGTGAGATATACAGTAGTCAGGGCATGTGGTTGGCAGAGTGAGATATACAGTAGTCAGGGCATGTGGTTGGCAGAGTGAGATATACAGTAGTCATGGCATGTGGTTGGCAGAGTGAGATATACAGTAGTCAGGGCATGTGGTTGGCAGAGTGAGATATACAGTAGTCAGGGCATGTGGTTGGCAGAGTGAGATATACTGTAGTCAGGGCATGTGGTTGGCAGAGTGAGATATACAGTAGTTGGGGCATGTGGTTGGCAGAGTGAGATATACAGTAGTCAGGGCATGTGGTTGGCAGAGTGAGATATACAGTAGTCAGGGCATGTGGTTGGCAGAGTGAGATATACAGTAGTTGGGGCATGTGGTTGGCAGAGTGAGATATACAGTAGTCAGGGCATGTGGTTGGCGGCGTGAGATATACAGTAGTCAGGGCATGTGGTTGGCAGAGTGAGATATACAGTAGTAAGGGCATGTGGTTGGCAGAGTGAGATATACAGTAGTCGGGGCATGTGGTTGGCAGAGTGAGATATACAGTAGTCAGGGCATGTGGTTGGCAGAGTGAGATATACAGTCGTCAGGGCATGTGGTTGGCAGAGTGAGATATACAGTAGTCATGGCATGTGGTTGGCAGAGTGAGATATACAGTAGTCAGGCCATGTGGTTGGCAGAGTGAGATATACAGTAGTCAGGGCATGTGGTTGGCAGAGTGAGATATACTGTAGTCAGGGCATGTGGTTGGCAGAGTGAGATATACAGTAGTTGGGGCATGTGGTTGGCAGAGTGAGATATACAGTAGTCAGGGCATGTGGTTGGCAGAGTGAGATATACAGTAGTCAGGGCATGTGGTTGGCAGAGTGAGATATACAGTAGTTGGGGCATGTGGTTGGCAGAGTGAGATATACAGTAGTCAGGGCATGTGGTTGGCGGCGTGAGATATACAGTAGTCAGGGCATGTGGTTGGCGGCGTGAGATATACAGTAGTCAGGGCATGTGGTTGGCGGCGTGAGATATACAGTAGTCAGGGCATGTGGTTGGCAGAGTGAGATATACAGTAGTAAGGGCTTGTGGTTGGCAGAGTGAGATATACAGTAGTCAGGGCTTGTGGTTGGCAGAGTGAGATATACAGTAGTCAGGGCATGTGGTTGGCAGAGTGAGATATACAGTAGTCAGGGCATGTGGTTGGCAGAGTGAGATATACAGTAGTCAAGGCATGTGGTTGGCACAGTGAGATATATAGTAGTCAGGGCATGTGGTTGGCAGAGTGAGATATACAGTAGTCAGGGCATGTGGTTGGCAGAGTGAGACTGAGATATACAGTAGTCAGGGCATGTGGTTGGCAGAGTGAGATATACAGTTGTTGGGCATGTGGTTGGCAGAGTGAGATATACAGTAGTCAGGGCATGTGGTTGGCAGAGTGAGATGTACAGTAGTCAGGGCATGTGGTTGGCAGAGTGAGATATACAGTAGTCAGGGCATGTGGTTGGCAGAGTGAGATATACAGTAGTCAAGGCATGTGGTTGGCAGAGTGAGATATACAGTAGTCATGGCATGTGGTTGGCAGAGTGAGATATACAGTAGTCAGGGCATGTGGTTGGCAGAGTGAGATATACAGTAGTCAGGGCATGTGGTTGGCAGAGTGAGATATACAGTAGTCAAGGCATGTGATTGGCAGAGTGAGATATACAGTAGTCATGGCATGTGGTTGGCAGAGTGAGATATACAGTCAGGGCATGTGGTTGGCGGCGTGAGATATACAGTAGTCAGGGCATGTGGTTGGCAGAGTGAGATATACAGTAGTAAGGGCATGTGGTTGGCAGAGTGAGATATACAGTAGTCGGGGCATGTGGTTGGCAGAGTGAGATATACAGTAGTCAGGGCATGTGGTTGGCAGAGTGAGATATACAGTCGTCAGGGCATGTGGTTGGCAGAGTGAGATATACAGTCGTCAGGGCATGTGGTTGGCAGAGTGAGATATACAGTAGTCAGGGCATGTGGTTGGCAGAGTGAGATATACAGTAGTCAGGGCATGTGGTTGGCAGAGTGAGATATACAGTAGTCAGGGCATGTGGTTGGTAGAGTGAGATATACAGTAGTCAGGGCATGTGGTTGGCAGAGTGAGATATACAGTCGTCAGGGCATGTGGTTGGCAGAGTGAGATATACAGTAGTCAGGGCATGTGGTTGGCAGAGTGAGATATACAGTCGTCAGGGCATGTGGTTGGCAGAGTGAGATATACAGTAGTCAGGGCATGTGGTTGGCAGAGTGAGATATACAGTAGTCAGGGCATGTGGTTAGCAGAGTGAGATGTACAGTAGTCAGGGCATGTGGTTGGCAGAGTGAGATGTACAGTAGTCAGGGCATGTAGTTGGCAGAGTGAGATGTACAGTAGTCAGGGCATGTCGTTGGCAGTGAGATATACAGTCGTCAGGGCATGTGGTTGGCAGAGTGAGATATACAGTCGTCAGGGCATGTGGTTGGCAGAGTGAGATATACAGTAGTCAGGGCATGTGGTTGGCAGAGTGAGATATACAGTAGTCAGGGCATGTGGTTGGCAGAGTGAGATATACAGTAGTCAGGGCATGTGGTTGGCAGAGTGAGATATACAGTAGTCATGGCATGTGGTTGGCAGAGTGAGATATACAGTAGTCAGGGCATGTGGTTGGCAGAGTGAGATATACAGTAGTCAGGGCATGTGGTTGGCAGAGTGAGATATACTGTAGTCAGGGCATGTGGTTGGCAGAGTGAGATATACAGTAGTTGGGGGATGTGGTTGGCAGAGTGAGATATACAGTAGTCGGGGCATGTGGTTGGCAGAGTGAGATATACAGTAGTCAGGGCATGTGGTTGGCAGAGTGAGATATACAGTAGTTGGGGCATGTGGTTGGCAGAGTGAGATATACAGTAGTCAGGGCATGTGGTTGGCGGCGTGAGATATACAGTAGTCAGGGCATGTGGTTGGCAGAGTGAGATATACAGTAGTAAGGGCATGTGGTTGGCAGAGTGAGATATACAGTAGTCGGGGCATGTGGTTGGCAGAGTGAGATATACAGTAGTCAGGGCATGTGGTTGGCAGAGTGAGATATACAGTCGTCAGGGCATGTGGTTGGCAGAGTGAGATATACAGTCGTCAGGGCATGTGGTTGGCAGAGTGAGATATACAGTAGTCAGGGCATGTGGTTGGCAGAGTGAGATATACAGTAGTCAGGGCATGTGGTTGGCAGAGTGAGATATACAGTAGTCAGGGCATGTGGTTGGCAGAGTGAGATATACAGTAGTCAGGGCATGTGGTTGGCAGAGTGAGATATACAGTCGTCAGGGCATGTGGTTGGCAGAGTGAGATATACAGTCGTCAGGGCATGTGGTTGGCAGAGTGAGATATACAGTAGTCAGGGCATGTGGTTGGCAGAGTGAGATATACAGTAGTCAGGGCATGTGGTTGGCAGAGTGAGATATACAGTAGTCAGGGCATGTGGTTGGCAGAGTGAGATATACAGTAGTCAGGGCATGTGGTTGGCAGAGTGAGATGTACAGTAGTCAGGGCATGTGGTTGGCAGAGTGAGATGTACCGTAGTCAGGGCATGTGGTTGGCAGAGTGAGATATACAGTAGTCAGGGCATGTGGTTGGCAGAGTGAGATATACAGTCGTCAGGGCATGTGGTTGGCAGAGTGAGATATACAGTAGTCAGGGCATGTGGTTGGCAGAGTGAGATATACAGTAGTCAGGGCATGTGGTTGGCAGAGTGAGATATACAGTAGTCAGGGCATGTGGTTGGCAGAGTGAGATATACAGTAGTCAGGGCATGTGGTTAGCAGAGTGAGATGTACAGTAGTCAGGGCATGTGGTTGGCAGAGTGAGATGTACAGTAGTCAGGGCATGTGGTTGGCAGAGTGAGATGTACAGTAGTCAGGGCATGTCGTTGGCAGTGAGATATACAGTCGTCAGGGCATGTGGTTGGCAGAGTGAGATATACAGTCGTCAGGGCATGTGGTTGGCAGAGTGAGATATACAGTAGTCAGGGCATGTGGTTGGCAGAGTGAGATATACAGTAGTCAGGGCATGTGGTTGGCAGAGTGAGATATACAGTAGTCAGGGCATGTGGTTGGCAGAGTGAGATGTACAGTAGTCAGGGCATGTGGTTGGCAGAGTGAGACTGCCAACCACATGCCCTGATTACTGTATATCTCAGTCTCACTCTGCCAACCACATGCCCTGACTACTTTATATCTCACTCTGCCAACCACATGCCCTGACTACTGTACATCTCACTCTGCCAACCACATGCCCTGACTACTGTATATCTCACTCTGCCAACCACATGCCCTGACTACTGTATATCTCACTCTGCCAACCACATGCCCTGACTACTGTATATCTCAGAGTGAGATATACAGTAGTCAGGGCATGTGGATGGCAGAGTGAGATATACAGTAGTCAGGGCATGTGGTTGGCAGAGTGAGATGTACAGTAGTCAGGGCATGTGGTTGGCAGAGTGAGATATAAAGTAGTCAGGGCATGTGGTTGGCAGAGTGAGATATACAGTAGTCAGGGCATGTGGTTGGCAGAGTGAGATATACAGTAGTCAGGGCATTTGGTTGGCAGAGTGAGATATACAGTAGTCAGGGCATGTGGTTGGCAGAGTGAGATATACAGTAGTCAGGGCATGTGGTTGGCAGAGTGAGATATACAGTAGTTGGGGCATGTGGTTGGCAGAGTGAGGTATACACTAGTCGGGGCATGTGGTTGGCAGAGTGAGATATAAAGTAGTCAGGGCATGTGGTTGGCACAGTGAGATATACAGTAGTCAGGGCATGTGGTTGGCAGAGTGAGATGTACAGTAGTCAGGGCATGTGGTTGGCAGAGTGAGACTAAGATATACAGTAGTCAGGGCATGTGGTTGGCAGAGTGAGATGTACAGTAGTCAGGGCATGTGGTTGGCAGAGTGAGATGTACAGTAGTCAGGGCATGTGGTTGGCAGAGTGAGACTAAGATATACAGTAGTCAGGGCATGTGGTTGGCAGAGTGAGATGTACAGTAGTCAGGGCATGTGGTTGGCAGAGTGAGATGTACAGTAGTCAGGGCATGTGGTTGGCAGAGTGAGACTGAGATATACAGTAGTCAGGGCATGTGGTTGGCAGAGTGAGATATACAGTAGTCAGGGCATGTGGTTGGCAGAGTGAGATATACATTAGTCAGGGCATGTGGTTGGCAGAGTGAGATGTACAGTAGTCAGGGCATGTGGTTGGCAGAGTGAGATATAAAGTAGTCAGGGCATGTGGTTGGCAGAGTGAGATATACAGTAGTCAGGGCATGTGGTTGGCAGAGTGAGATATACAGTAGTCAGGGCATGTGGTTGGCAGAGTGAGATATACAGTAGTTGGGGCATGTGGTTGGCAGAGTGAGGTATACAGTAGTCAGGGCATGTGGTTGGCAGAGTGAGATATACAGTAGTCAGGGCATGTGGTTGGCAGAGTGAGATATACTGTAGTCAGGGCATGTGGTTGGCAGAGTGAGATGTACAGTCGTCAGGGCATGTGGTTGGCAGAGTGAGATGTACAGTAGTCAGGGCATGTGGTTGGCAGAGTGAGAAATACAGTAGTCAGGGCATGTGGTTGGCAGAGTGAGATATACAGTAGTCAGGGCATGTGGTTGGCAGAGTGAGATATACAGTAGTCAGGGCATGTGGTTGGCAGAGTGAGATATACAGTAGTCAGGGCATGTGGTTGGCAGAGTGAGATGTACAGTAGTCAGGGCATGTGGTTGGCAGAGTGAGATGTACAGTAGTCAGGGCATGTGGTTGGCAGAGTGAGATATACAGTAGTCAGGGCATGTGGTTGGCAGAGTGAGAAATACAGTAGTCAGGGCATGTGGTTGGCAGAGTGAGATATAGAGTAGTCAGGGCATGTGGTTGGCAGAGTGAGATATACAGTCGTCAGGGCATGTGGTTGGCAGAGTGAGATATACAGTAGTCAGGGCATGTGGTTGGCAGAGTGAGATATACAGTAGTCAGGGCATGTAGTTGGCAGAGTGAGATATACAGTCGTCAGGGCATGTGGTTGGCAGAATTAGATATACCGTAATCAGGGCATGTGGTTGGCAGAGTGAGATATACAGTCGTCAGGGCATGTGGTTGGCAGAGTGAGATATACAGTAGTCAGGGCATGTGGTTGGCAGAGTGAGATATACAGTAGTCAGGGCATGTGGTTGGCAGAATTAGATATACAGTCGTCAGGGTATGTGGTTGGCAGAGTGAGATATACAGTGGTCAGGGCATGTGGTTGGCAGAGTGAGATATACAGTAGTCAGGGCATGTGGTTGGCAGAATTAGATATACAGTGGTCAGGGCATGTGGTTGGCAGAGAGATATACAGTGGTCAGGGTATGTGGTTGGCAGAGTGAGATATACAGTAGTCAGGGCATGTGGTTGGCAGAGTGAGAGTACTGCTATACGGTGTGCTGACCACCAGTAAAGGGGACACAAGTGTGGACAATAATCTCCAATGATTTGTATCTTCTACAGGCCAGACCTGATTGATTTTGATAAGCTGAAGAAGTCAAACGCGCACTACAATCTACAGAACGCCTTCAACCTTGCAGAGCAGCACTTAGGCCTCACAAAACTTCTTGACCCAGAAGGTGAGTGAAAATTCATGGTCGTCTCAGTCATCAGGGCATGTGGTTGGCAGAGTCTCAGTAATACTCCTGTTGGGCATGTCTGTGGTTTCAGCTGCTGGGCGTGTAGGTGTGTCTCAGTAACGCTCCCGTGGCACGTCAGTGGTTTCAGCTACTGGGCGTGTGAAGGGGTGTCTCAGTAATGCTCCCGTGGCACATCTGTGGTTGCAGCTGCTGGGCATGTGTAGGCGTGTCTCAGTAATGCTCCCATGGCACGTCTGTGCTTGCAGCTGTTGGGCGTATGTAGGCGTGTCTCAGTAATGCTCCTGTGGCATGTCTGTGGTTGCAGTTGCTGGACATGTGTAGGTGTGTCTCAGTAAAGCTCCTGTGACACGTCTGTGGTTGCAGCTGCTGGACGTGTGTAGGTGTGTCTCAGTACTGCTTCCGTGGCACATCTGTGGTTGCAGCTGCTCGGTGTATGTAGGCGTGTCTCAGCAATGCTCCCATGGCACGTCTGTGGTTGCAGCTGCAGGGCGTGTGTAGGTGTGTCTCAGTAACGCTCCTGTGGCACGTCTGTGGTTGCAGCTGCTGGGAGTGTGTAGTTGTGTCTCAGTAACGCTCCTGTGGCACGTCTGTGGTTGCAGCTGCTGGGAGTGTGTAGGCGTGTCTCAGTAACGCTCCTGTGGAACGTCTGTGGTTGCAGCTGCTGGGAGTGTGTAGGTGTGTCTCAGTAACGCTCCTGTTGCACGTCTGTAGTTGCAGCTGCTGGGAGTGTGTAGTTGTGTCTCAGTAACGCTCCTGTGGCACGTCTGTGGTTGCAGCTGCTGGGAGTGTGTAGGCGTGTCTCAGTAACGCTCCTGTGGCACGTCTGTGGCTGCAGCTGCTGGGAGTGTGTAGGCGTGTCTCAGTAACGCTCCTGTGGCACGTCTGTGGTTGCAGCTGCTGGGAGTGTGTAGGTGTGTCTCAGTAACGCTCCTGTGGCACGTCTGTGGTTGCAGCTGCTGGGAGTGTGTAGTTGTGTCTCAGTAACGCTCCTGTGGCACGTCTGTGGTTGCAGCTGCTGGGAGTGTGTAGGCGTGTCTCAGTAACGCTCCTGTGGCACGTCTGTGGTTGCAGCTGCTGGGAGTGTGTAGGCGTGTCTCAGTAACGCTCCTGTGGCACGTCTGTGGTTGCAGCTGCTGGGAGTGTGTAGGCGTGTCTCAGTAACGCTCCTGTGGCACGTCTGTGGTTGCAGCTGCTGGGAGTGTGTAGGCGTGTCTCAGTAACGCTCCTGTGGCACGTCTGTGGTTGCAGCTGCTGGGAGTGTGTAGGCGTGTCTCAGTAACGCTCCTGTGGCACGTCTGTGGTTGCAGCTGCTGGGAGTGTGTAGGTGTCTCAGTAACGCTCCTGTGGCACGTCTGTGGTTGCAGCTGCAGGGCGTGTGTAGTTGTGTCTCAGTAACGCTCCTGTGGCACGTCTGTGGTTGCAGCTGCTGGGAGTGTGTAGGCGTGTCTCAGTAACGCTCCTGTGGAACGTCTGTGGTTGCAGCTGCTGGGAGTGTGTAGGCGTGTCTCAGTAACGCTCCTGTGGCACGTCTGTGGTTGCAGCTGCTGGGAGTGTGTAGTTGTGTCTCAGTAACGCTCCTGTGGCACGTCTGTGGTTGCAGCTGCTGGGAGTGTGTAGGCGTGTCTCAGTAACGCTCCTGTGGCACGTCTGTGGTTGCAGCTGCTGGGAGTGTGTAGGCGTGTCTCAGTAACGCTCCTGTGGAACGTCTGTGGTTGCAGCTGCTGGGAGTGTGTAGGTGTGTCTCAGTAACGCTCCTGTGGCACGTCTGTAGTTGCAGCTGCTGGGAGTGTGTAGTTGTGTCTCAGTAACGCTCCTGTGGCACGTCTGTGGTTGCAGCTGCTGGGAGTGTGTAGGCGTGTCTCAGTAACGCTCCTGTGGCACATCTGTGGTTGCAGCTGCTGGGAGTGTGTAGGCGTGTCTCAGTAACGCTCCTGTGGCACGTCTGTGGTTGCAGCTGCTGGGAGTGTGTAGGCGTGTCTCAGTAACGCTCCTGTGGCACGTCTGTGGTTGCAGCTGCTGGGAGTGTGTAGGTGTGTCTCAGTAACGCTCCTGTGGCACGTCTGTGGTTGCAGCTGCTGGGAGTGTGTAGTTGTGTCTCAGTAACGCTCCTGTGGCACGTCTGTGGTTGCAGCTGCTGGGAGTGTGTAGGCGTGTCTCAGTAACGCTCCTGTGGCACGTCTGTGGTTGCAGCTGCTGGGAGTGTGTAGGCGTGTCTCAGTAACGCTCCTGTGGCACGTCTGTGGTTGCAGCTGCTGGGAGTGTGTAGGCGTGTCTCAGTAACGCTCCTGTGGCACGTCTGTGGTTGCAGCTGCAGGGCGTGTGTAGTTGTGTCTCAGTAACCCTCCTGTGGCACGTCTGTGGTTGCAGCTGCTGGGAGTGTGTAGGCGTGTCTCAGTAACGCTCCTGTGGCACGTCTGTGGTTGCAGCTGCTGGGAGTGTGTAGGCGTGTCTCAGTAACGCTCCTGTGGCACGTCTGTGGTTGCAGCTGCTGGGAGTGTGTAGGCGTGTCTCAGTAACGCTCCTGTGGCACGTCTGTGGTTGCAGCTGCTGGGAGTGTGTAGGCGTGTCTCAGTAACGCTCCTGTGGCACGTCTGTGGTTGCAGCTGCTGGGAGTGTGTAGGCGTGTCTCAGTAACGCTCCTGTGGCACGTCTGTGGTTGCAGCTGCTGGGAGTGTGTAGGCGTGTCTCAGTAACGCTCCTGTGGCACGTCTGTGGCTGCAGCTGCTGGGAGTGTGTAGGTGTGTCTCAGTAACGCTCCTGTGGCAGGGAGTGTTCCGTGTTTGGGCAGTTGAAGTCTTTGTGGGGGACGTGGATGCACAGCTGTGGCCAGAGATCTGTCAGAGGGGCAGCACCAGGGAAGTCCTCCCCCCACCTCACATATCCTGAGTGATGCCTGGCTGCTGTTACATGGATGACTAATGGAGAAGGCTTTACCCTGCTGTTCCTACATCTGAACAATGTTTATGGATGATAAATACAGCAGTAAATAGCACAGTGTTATTGAAATGCACATTGTTGTACAGCACATTATATGCAGCAGTGTAAATGCATTACACGTAATGGGAATTATTTCAGTGTTCCTTTCTTTCCCCTCCAGATATCAGTGTTGATCATCCCGATGAGAAGTCCATCATTACTTACGTTGTCACCTACTATCATTACTTCTCCAAGATGAAGGCCCTCGCTGTGGAAGGAAAACGTATTGGAAAGGTAAGTGTATACAAACTGCCATGTAAGGTGTACCAGAGGCGGCATGTGGCCTGGTGAGATCAACATGTGTATGTACCGTGCAAAGCAGATCAATAACCAGGCTGTTTTACTTGCTTTAGTTTGCTGGCTGAGAGAGTTAATTTCTAGGCATGGAAGTGACAGCTTCTGTCTTGTCTGTACCTTGTCGGGAATAGAGTAAACATCACTGATAAACATTTCACAGCCATAAACGTTTTCCTGGCAGAATGCAACTTCTGCCTCTGTATGCCCCCTCCTGCCCATGTACACCCACCCTTGACACGCCCACTCCTGCCCATGTATAGCTGCCCAGGACACTCCCCCTCCTGCCCGTGTACACCTGCCCTGGACACGCCCCTTCCTGCCCGTGTTCGCCCACCCTGGACATTCCCCCTCCTACCAATGTATGGATGATTGAGTCACTGCATTGCTTGGGTAGTAAAATCTCCGCTTTTCTGGTACCTATACAAACCTTAACCCTATTGGTAAGGTGCCTAATGGGTACGGCCCCGCTGTGATTAGCCTTGGCGCTCTTCGTTATCCCGTACACCTGCTAGATGGGCCTTTGCCAGGCGTACCTCAAACATTGTCATAAGAGTGCTGAACCATCTGACCCCGCCCATTGTTCCCCTCCCTACACATCCTCTGGTTAGCGGCAGGGCGTGTGCAGGACTGCAGAGACCACACCAGGTATGTTTGTTACACCCCACCCATTGTTCCTTTTCCTACACATCCTCTGGTTAGGAGCGGGACTGCAGAGACCACACCAGGTACATTTGTTACACCCCGCCCATTGTTCCCCTCCCTAGTCATCCTCTGATTAGCAGCAGGGCATGTACAGGACTGCAGAGACCACACCAGGTATGTTTGTTACACCCCGCCCATTGTTCCTTTCTCTACACATCCTCTGATTAGCAGCAGGGCATGTGCAGGACTGCAGAGACCACACCAGGTATGTTTGTTACACCCCGCCCATTGTTCCTTTCCCTACACATCCTCTGGTTAGCAGCAGGGCGTGTGCAGGACTGCAGAGACCACACCAGGTACGTTTGTTACACCCCGCCCATTGTTCCTTTCCCTACACATCCTCTGGTTAGCAGCAGGGCGTGTGCAGGACTGCAGAGACCACACCAGGTATGTTTGTTACACCCCGCCCATTGTTCCTTTTCCTACACATCCTCTGGTTAGCGGCAGGGCGTGTGCAGGACTGCAGAGACCACACCAGGTATGTTTGTTACACCCCGCCCATTGTTCCCCTCCCTACACATCCTCTGGTTAGCAGCAGGGCGTGTGCAGGACTGCAGAGACCACACCAGGTATGTTTGTTACACCCCGCCCATTGTTCCTTTTCCTACACATCCTCTGGTTAGCGGCAGGGCGTGTGCAGGACTGCAGAGACCACACCAGGTATGTTTGTTACACCCCGCCCATTGTTCCCCTCCCTACACATCCTCTGGTTAGCAGCAGGGCATGTGCAGGACTGCAGAGACCACACCAGGTACATTTGTTACACCCCGCCCATTGTTCCCCTCCCTACACATCCTCTGGTTAGCAGCAGGGCGTGTGCAGGACTGCAGAGACCACACCAGGTATGTTTGTTACACCCCGCCCATTGTTCTCCTCCCTACACATCCTCTGGTTAGCAGCGGGACTGCAGAGACCACACCAGGTACATTTGTTACACTCCGCCCATTGTTCCTTTCCCTACACATCCTCTGGTTAGCAGCAGGGCATGTGCAGGACTGCAGAGACCACACCAGGTATGTTTGTTACACCCCGCCCATTGTTCCCCTCCCTACACATCCTCTGGTTAGCGGCAGGGCGCGTGCAGGACTGCAGAGACCACACCAGGTACATTTGTTACACCCCGCCCATTGTTGCCCTCCCTACACATCCTCTGGTTAGCAGCGGGACTGCAGAGACCACACCAGGTACATTTGTTACACCCCGCCCATTGTTCCCCTCCCTACACATCCTCTGGTTAGCAGCGGGACTGCAGAGACCACAACAGGTACATTTGTTACACTCCGCCCATTGTTCCTTTGACTACACATCCTCTGGTTAGCAGCAGGGCGTGTGCAGGACTGCAGAGACCACACCAGGGATGTTTGTTACACCCCGCCCATTGTTCCCCTCCCTACACATCCTCTGGTTAGCAGCGGGACTGCAGAGACCACAACAGGTACATTTGTTACACTCCGCCCATTGTTCCTTTGACTACACATCCTCTGGTTAGCAGCAGGGCGTGTGCAGGACTGCAGAGACCACACCAGGGATGTTTGTTACACCCCGCCTATTGTTCCCCTCCCTACACATCCTCTGGTTAGCAGCGGGACTGCAGAGACCACAACAGGTACATTTGTTACACTCCGCCCATTGTTCCTTTGACTACACATCCTCTGGTTAGCGGCAGGGCATGTGCAGGACTGCAGAGACCACACCAGGTATGTTTGTTACACCCCGCCCATTGTTCCTTTCCCTACACATCCTCTGGTTAGCAGCAGGGTGTGTGCAGGACTGCAGAGACCACACCAGGGATGTTTGTTACACCCCGCCCATTGTTCCCCTCCCTACACATCCTCTGGTTAGCAGCGGGACTGCAGAGACCACACCAGGTACATTTGTTACACCCCGCCCATTGTTCCCCTCCCTACACATCCTCTGGTTAGCAGCAGGGTGTGCGCAGGACTGCAGAGACCACACCAGGTATGTTTGTTACACCCCGCCCATTGTTCCTTTTCCTACACATCCTCTGGTTAGCAGCAGGGTGTGTGCAGGACTGCAGAGACCACACCAGGTATGTTTGTTACACCCCGCCCATTGTTCCTTTTCCTACACATCCTCTGGTTAGCAGCAGGGCGTGTGCAGGACTGCAGAGACCACACCAGGTATGTTTGTTACACCCCGCCCATTGTTCCCCTCCCTACACATCCTCTGGTTAGCAGCAGGGCGTGTGCAGGACTGCAGAGACCACACCAGGTATGTTTGTTACACCCCGCCCATTGTTCCCCTCCCTACACATCCTCTGGTTAGCAGCAGGGTGTGCGCAGGACTGCAGAGACCACACCAGGTATGTTTGTTACACCCCGCCCATTGTTCCTTTTCCTACACATCCTCTGGTTAGCGGCAGGGCATGTCCAGGACTGCAGAGACCACACCAGGTATGTTTTCTACACCCCGCCCATTGTTCCTTTTCCTACACATCCTCTGGTTAGCGGCAGGGTGTGCGCAGGACTGCAGCGGAAGCGCTAAAGCCCTGTGTAGATAAATCTATGCTGTGTCAGGTTCATCATCCAGTAATGTGCTGTAGATTTAACTACACAGAATTCCAAAGCGGTTAGGGAGATGAAGAAATGAAGAAAGCTGTTTTATGTAGTCAGTCTGAGGCCATTGCCTGTGTCCTGTATGACCAAGTGCCAGCTGCTCTGCAATATTATTTATTTATTGTATTTATAAAGCGCCAACAAATTACGCAGCGCTGGACATTAGTTTAGGTTACAGACAATATTTAGGGGTGACATACAGCAATATGACAATACATGAATACAAGAAAGACCAGATCACACAGCACAGTATGAGTATAAGGTAATGCTTAGTCAGTCACTGGAGGGGAGCATGGAGATCACACAGCACAGTATGAGTACAAGGTAATGCTTAGTCACTGGATGGGAGCATGGAGATCACACAGCACAGTATTAGTACAAGGTAATGCTTAGTCAGTCACTGGATGAAGCATGGAGATTAGGCAAGTTAGGTTCACTCAAATGCATAGCATGGGTGCACAGTAATGGAGGTGCATGATCAGGTAGGACACAAAAGGAGGAGGACCCTGCCCAAAGGCTTACAATCTAGCGGGAGAGGTAAGGACACGAAAGGTAGGGGACCAGAGTTCAGCTGTGGGTTTAGAGCACTTGTGAGGGGTAGTAGGCCAGCGTGAAAAGGTGAGCTTTGAGGGCCTTCTTGAAGATGTTAAAGGAGGGGGCTGCCTTAATGGGTGGAGGTAGGGAGTTCCATAGTGTTGGAGCAGCTCTTGAGAAGTCCTGGAGGCGTGCATGGGACTGGGTGATGCGGGGGCGGTTAGGCAAAGTTCATTGGAAGAACGGAGTGAGCGGCTAGGTGTGTACCTCTGAGTAAGATCGGAAATGTAGGTTGGACAGGTTTTGTGGACAGATTTGTAGGTCAGACACAGTATCTTGAATCTGATTCTGGACTGGATAGGAAGCCAGTGGAAGGATTCAAAGAGGGGATCTGCATTGGTGGAGCGATGGGAGCAGTGGATAATTCTGGCTGCCGCATTCATGATGGACTGCAGTGGGGCTGTTCGGGTCATAGGGAGACCAGACAGAAGGGCATTGCAGTAGTCAAGGTGGGAAATTATGAGGGCATGGATGAGGAGATTGGTGGTGGCAGAGGTCAAGAAAGGGTGAATCTTACAGATGTTACGAAGGTGGAAGTTGCAGGACTTTGTGAGGTTTTGGATGTGGGGAGTGAAGGAGAGTGCGGAGTCCAGGGTGACACCCAGACAGCGGGCTTGAGAGGTAGGGCGAATGGTAGTGTGGTTAACAGTGACATGCACATCTGGGAGGTTCATGGATGGCTGGGATGGGAAGATCATAAATTCAGTTTTGTCTAGATTTAGTTTCAGGAACCTAGCGGACATCCAGGAGGAGATGGCTGATAGGCAGGAGGAGACCTTGTCCATGGTAGTGGTGGATATGTCAGGGGTGTGGAGGTAGATCTGGGTGTCATCTGCATACAGATGATAGTTAAAACCCATGGAGGAGATAACCTTGCCAATGGAGGGTGTGTATAGGGTGAACAGTAGGAGGCCAAGGACCGAGGCTTGGGGGACTCCCACCGAGAGGTGGTTGGGGGTGGACGAGGACTCATTGAAGGCAGTTGTGAAGGAGCGGTTGGAGAGGTAGAATGAAAGCCAGGTCAGGGTGAGATCATGAATGCCCATGGACTGGAGGAGTAGGGGATGATCTACTGTATCTAAAGCTGCTGAAAGGTCAAGGAGGAGGAGAATGGAGTATTTACCTTCAGCTTTAGCTAAGGCAAGGTCATTGACCACTGGTGAGAGCAGTTTCGGTTGAGTGGGCAGGCCGAAATCCAGATTGCAGTGGGTCTAGCAGTGAGTTGGCATTGAGGTACTGGGTCAGGCGTTTGTGAACCAGACGCTCAAGGAGTTTTGAGGCAAAGGGGAGGAGGGAGATAGGGCGGTAGCTGGAGGGTAGCGAGGGGTAGAGGGAGGGTTTCTTGAGCAGGTGTAGTACAGTGGCCTGCTTGAAGTCTGTGGGGAAGGTGCCTGTGGATAGGGAGAGGTTGAACAGAGTAGTGAGAACTGGGGCCAATTCCGTGAAGTTAGGCTGGAGTAAATCAGAAGGGATGGGGTCAAGGGGGAAGTAGTGGTATGGGAAGTCTGCAGTAGGTGGTTGACTTCCTCGGTGGTAGTAGGAGTGAAGGATGTGAGGGGAGGATAGGGTGGAGGAGGAGCTGGTTGGGAGGGGATGGGAGGTGGAGATTGGATATTTCTTGACAGATGGAGACAATTTTGTTGCTGAAGTGGGTGGCTAAATCTGTGGCAGAGAGGGAGGAAACGGAAGGTGGGGGGGGGGGTTAAGCAGAGAGTTGAAAGCGGCAAAAAGACGCCGGGGGTGGGAAGCTTGTGCTCCGATGAGCTTGGTAAAGTATTCCTGCTTCGCATGAGCAAGGGCAGTGTGGAACTGCAGCAGGTTGGTCTTGTACTGTAGGAAATCCTGGTTAAGTCTAGTTTTCCTCCATTTCCGTTCAGTGACGCGTGTTTTCCTCTGGAAGTTGCGAGTATGGGTAGTGCGCCAAAGCTGGGAGTTAGGGGGTCCGTTGCTGCAAAATATTGGTGGAGCAGCTTTCTCTAAGGCTGATGAGAGAGTTTGGCGATACTGAGCTGCAGCAAGATTAGGACAGGTTAGGGTGGGGAGAGTGGAGGAGAGGGCATGGAGGGGGTCAGCAAGGACGCCAGGGTTGAGCTTGCGGAGGTCTCGCTGCCATCGACCAGGTGGGTGGGCGGGGAGTTTAGAGGTGCCTTCCATGAGGAGGTTGAAGGTGATGGTCTGAGGGTGGAAAGGGTGCGATGTCAAGGTCTGCAATGGTGGTGGATTTAGTGAATATAAGGTCGAGAGTGTGACCTGCAGTGTGAGTGGGGGTGTTGGCGTGTTGTACTAGTCCAAGTGAGTTGGCAATGGTGAGTAGCCGGGTCACAGCGGAGCTCTGGGCTTCATCGATGGGAATATTGAAATCCCCAAGGATGATGGTGGGGAGGTCAGAGGAGAGGATGTGAGGGAGCCAGGAGGCAAGGTCATCGAGAAATTGTGGGGTGGAGCCCGGAGGGCGGTATAAGACTGCAACAATGGCAGGGAGGGGGTGGTAGAGGCGAATGGTGTGGGCCTCAAATGATGTGAATTGTAGGGAGGTAGGTGGAGTGAGGACACGGAAGGTGCAGGATGGGGAGAGGAGCAGACCCACCCCTCCCCCGGTCCTGTTGTCTGGTCTGGGGGTGTGACTGAGGTGAAGCCCCCCATAGGAGAGGGCAGCCTCTGCGGCAGAGTCGCAATAAACCTATAAACTAAGAGTATAGATATGATACCAGCGGCGGCCCACAGATGTCACTTCTGCTGTTGCTGGGAATGCATGAGGACTTCTTGTGGCAGATAGATGGCTCCATAGATCATTTCTAACTGCTCTGATCTGATTTTGATTGGTTTTCTGATCCATTTTCTCATAGAAGTGAATGGCAATTGATTGGAAAATCGATCGGCCAGCAAATCTGCCCAAAAAACTTATTGTGTATTCCCAGAATAAGAAGCACACAAACGATACAAAAACTGAGGTGATACTTAAACAAAACCAGTTGCCTGGCTGTCCTGCTGATCATCCGAGCATCAATAAGCACACTTATGTTTCGGTCCAGAAACATCTTGTGTGTATGTAGCTTGTGTATGCGGCGTGTGCATGCGGCGTGTGTATGCGGGGTGTGTATGCGGGGTGTGTATGCGGCGTGTGTATGTGGCGTGTGTATGTAGCGTGAGGCTTTTTTAGATGATTGAGTTAAATGGGGGTCACGCTATTTGTGCTGGGAAATCCATGTGACGTTCAGTGTTTACATCTGGTGTTCCGTATGCAGGTTCTGGACAACGCCATTGAGACAGAGAAAATGATTGAGAAGTACGAGTCCCTCGCCTCGGACCTCCTGGAGTGGATCGAACAAACCATCATCATCCTGAACAATCGCAAATTCGCCAACTCGCTGGTCGGCGTTCAGCAGCAGCTCCAGGCGTTCAACACGTACCGCACGGTGGAGAAACCGCCAAAGTAAGAAGGCAAAGAACCGGCAGGGGGGGGAGGAGCTGTGAATATTATCTGCCACGCCTGCTTCTGTCAGCATGCTTCCCATAGTGACCTGCAGAAAATCTGGGGGGGGGGGGGGGAGGAGGAGCTGTGAATATTATCTGCCACGCCTGCTTCTGTCAGCATGCTTCCCATAGTGACCTGCAGAGAACTGGCGGGGGGGGGGGGGGGGTGGAGGAGCTGTGAATATTATCTGCCACGCCTGCTTCTGTCAGCAAGCTTCCCATAGTGACCTGCAGAGAACTGGCGGGGGGGGGGGGGGGGGGGGAGCTGTGAATATTATCTGCCACGCCTGCTTCTGTCGGCATGCTTCCCATAGTGACCTGAAGAGAACCGGCGGGGGGAGGAGCTGTGAATATTATCTGCCACGCCTGCTTCTGTGAGCAAGCTTCCCATAGTGACCTGCACAGGACCGGCGGGGAGGGGGGGAGGAGCTGTGAATATTATCTGCCACGCCTGCTTCTGTCAGCATGCTTCCCATAGTGACCTGCAGGGAGGGGGAGGAGCTGTGAATATTATCTGCCATGCTTGCTTCTATCGACATGATTCCCATAGTGACCTGCAGAGAACCTGGGGGGGGGGGGGGGGAGCGGAGCACTCTCACTTATCCCTGATGATCCAGAGGAAGGCTAAAAACCCTTACAAGGCATGGTCCAATTAGCCCCAAAAGGGAAAAATTCCTTCCCGACTCCAGATGGCAATTGGATACAATCCCTGGATCAACACCTCCGGGAATTGCCTAGTAATCATAGCCATGGATGTCTTTTTATACAAGGAAAGCATCTAATGCTGGATACACACCATGCGTTTCCGCGTCAAATGCATCCGTCGATACGCGTCGATTCGATTATTTCCGAGCATTTCCGAACGAATTTCGATGATTTTTAGGTCGATTGCCATGTAAAGTATGGCAAATCGACCTAACGATCCATCGAAGCTTGAATCGGACATGTCGGAAATAATCGAATCGATGCGTATCGACGGACGCATCGAACGCGGAAACGCATGGTGTGTATCCAGCATAAGACCTCCTTAAACGCAGATCTAAAATTTGCCATAACTACTTCCTGTGGTAATACAGTCCACACTTTAATCACGCTTACTATAAAGAACCCTTTCCTAAATAATTCCTGTATACAGGCCTAGGGACAAAAAGCTCATCCGCCAGTGTTGCCAACTCATCCCTTTAATTACTGACACATATGAATTATACAGGTTTTGGGGCTAGGTAGATGCAGTTAAAGCACTGATTATGTGCAAATAGCCCCAGAACCTGTATAACTCAGATGTGTCAGTAATTAAAGGGATGAGTTGGAAACACTGTCATCCGCCAAGCTATTATATTGCCCTCTGATGTATTTATACATGTTAATTAGATCCCCTCTAAGGAGTCTTTTCTCTAGACTAAATAAACCCAGTTTATCTAACCTTTCTTGGGAAGTGAGACCTTCCATCCCACGTATCAATTTTGTAGCTCGTCTCTGCACCTGCTCTAAAAGTGTAATATCTTTCCTGTAATATGGTGCCCAGAACTGAATTCCATATTCCAGATGTGGCCTTACTAGAGAGTTAAACAGGGGCAATATTATGCTAGCATCTCGAGTTTTTATTTCCCTTTTAATGCATCCCAAAATTGTGTTCGCTTTAGCTGCAGCTGCTTGGCATTGAGTACGATTATTTAACTTGTTGTCAATGAGTACTCCTAAGTCCTTCTCCAAGTTTGATGTCCCCAACTGTATCCCATTTATTTTGTATGGTGCTAGACCATTGGTACGACCAAAATGCATGACTTTACATTTTTCAACATTGAATTTCATCTGCCATGTATGTGCCCATATAGCCATCCTATCCAGATCCTGTTGCAATATGACACTATCTTCCTGAGAGTTGATGATTCTGCACAATTTTGTATCATCTGCAAAAATAGCAACATTGCTCACTACTGCATCTACTAGGTCATTAATAAATAAATTGAAGAGCACTGGACCCAGTACAGACCCCTGTGGGACCCCACTGCTAACAGTCTCCCATTTTGAGTACGATCCATTGACCACAACTCTTTGGTTTCTGTCCATTAGCCAGTTCCCTATCCAAGCACACAGACTCTTCCCCAGTCCTTCCATCCTCAACTTTTGCACCAGACTTTTGTGGGGAACAATGTCGAAGGCCTTAGCAAAGTCCAAGTATATCACATCTACAGCATTCCCAATATCCATATTAGCGTTCACTACCTCATAAAAGCTGAGCATGTTAGTCAAACAGGACCTGTCTTTAGTAATGCATCGCGGGAGACCTCATATGTTCACTCCTACCTGAATAATCACAAATACCTTCTGTTTTAAGAAGGCAAACTTTTTGCTTAACATTTTAGTAAGAGGGCTTTCAGGTCCTTTGTTGACCCTCATGCTGGATACACACGATACGTTTTTCCACTCGATTTTCCCACCCGATCGGTTTTTCTGCTCGATTCCCTTATCTTCTGCTCAATTTTTCTTATCTTTTTCCATTGACTTCTATGAGAAATCGAGCGCAGAATCGATCGGAAGGAATATCAGACATGCCGGATATTAGCTATCGGATCCATCTATCGAGCGGAAAATCATACTGTGTACCCAGCATTACAGACTCCGAGGAGTTCTGGATCACCATGAGCTTGTTGGGTAATCTGAAACTCCCCACTTGAAAGAAAGTCATAAAGATAGAGGTTTATCAATAAGTGCCGTATAAGTTTTATTTAGTCTTGCCTTCACTTCTTCCTGCGTTAAGTATTTAATATTACAGTTGGAAGATTGAGACTCTTCTGCTTCTGTAATTTGCAACAATGATGTTTCCCTTGTGAAGACAGAAGCAAAGAAAGCATTCAATAGCTCCACCTTACCTTGGTCATCCACCATTGAGTTCCCACCCTCATCCTTTAGGAGTCCTATACAGTCAGCCTTTCTTTTTTTAGAGTTGATGTACTTGTAAATCCTCTTTGGGTTAGATTTGATATCCCTAGCGATTTGATTTTCAGCTTCAATCTTTGCCAGCCTAATTTGTTTTTACAACTTTTATTGCGCTCCTTATAACTGCATAATACAGCCTCTGTCCTCCCCCTCGGTCTGCCATTTCCCTTCAGTGTCCTCCCCTTGTAGTACATTATCCCAGTTCACCAAACTTATTGCCTGCCTGAGTTGATTGAACTTTGCTTTTCTAAAATTCATAGTTTTAGTGGTCCCGCTGCCCTGTGGCCTATCAGTCACCAGATCAAACATTATCATGTTGAGATCACTATTTCCCAAATGTTCTTGAACCTGCACATTTGATACATTATCTGGTCTATTAGAAATGATCAGATCCAGTAACGCATTCCCCCTAGTTGGTTCCGTTACCATTTGAGTCAAGTAATTGTCCTGTAGTGCTGCCAGAAATCTGCTGCTTTTACCAGAATGGGTAGCCTCAATACCCCAGGCAATGTCTGGAAAGTTGAAGTCGCCCATAATTATGACCTCATTTTTACTTGCAGCTTTTTCAATCTGCTGTAGTAATTGCAGTTCTGCATCTTCATTAATAAGAGGTGGCCTGTAGCATACCCCAATAAGCAATTGGCAACTTTTATTTCCACCATGAATATTTACCCAAACGGACTCCACATCTTCGCATTCTTCATCCATCTCATCGTTCATGGCATCTGTAAAAGAATTCTTAACAAAGAGACAAACCCCTCCCCCTTTTCTCACTGCTCTACAGTTCCTAATCACATTGGATAGCAAATTTTGAGGGATACAGTCATGGCTTTCATCCATCCATGTCTCCGTTATTCCCACAATATAGCCTTGGTCGATCAGAACGAACTGTAGTTCATCCATTTAGTTTCGAGGTTCCTAGCGTTGGTTACCATGCACTTTATATTTTTACCGCCACATTTTCTAAGTTTGGTTACATGAATTGGGCTACATGAAGGTTTAAGTACCATCTGCGGAAGGTACCACATGCTTGCTGGGAGAGTAATTGGCTTCAAGAATGGCAGCTGATTTTGTTGCCCCACAAGCGAGTGGGCTGCTCTGCCCAGGTGACAGGATGCCCTCAGATTATGTGAGTCATGTGACAAATCTGCTTCACTCTTTAGCTTCGACCACATAATTTCTTATTTCCATGAACTTTTTCACAGTGGTGCCCTGTAAGGCTTAGTGCTATATTTCCATGCTGATGAGATGTGTGCGTACGTTCTCACTATATAACATGGCTGACTGTTCCCTGCTTGTCTCTAGATTTACAGAGAAAGGAAACCTGGAAGTTCTACTTTTCACCATCCAGAGTAAGATGCGCGCCAACAACCAGAAGGTCTACATGCCAAGGGAAGGGAAGCTCATCTCAGATATCAACAAGGTGACTGGGAGAATGGTGGGAGAATGAAATGGTTCAGGCCCTGTTCACACTGTGGCAGTGGATCTGTGTCTCCTGGGAGAATGATGGTTCAGGTCCTGTTCACACTGTGGCAGTGGATCTGTGTCTCCTGGGAGAATGATGGTTCAGGTCCTGTTCACACTGTGGCAGTGGATCTGTGTCTCCTGGGAGAATGGTGGTGGTTCAGGTCTTGTTCACACTGTGGCAGTGGATCTGTGTCTCCTGGGAGAATGGTGGTGGTTCAGGTCCTGTTCACACTGTGGCAGTGGATCTGTGTCTCCTGGGAGAATGGTGGTGGTTCAGGTCCTGTTCACACTGTGGCAGTGCATCTGTGTCTCCTGAGAGAATGGTGGTGGTTCAGGTCCTGTTCACACTGTGGCAGTGGATCTGTGTCTCCTGGGAGAATGGTGAGGGTTCAGGTCCTGTTCACACTGTGGCAGTGGATCTGTGTCTCCTGGGAGAATAGTGAGGGTTCAGGTCCTGTTCACACTGTGGCAGTGGATCTGTGTCTCCTGGGAGAATAGTGAGGGTTCAGGTCCTGTTCACACTGTGGCAGTGGATCTGTGTCTCCTGGGAGAATGATGGTTCAGGTCCTGTTCACACTGTGGCAGTGGATCTGTGTCTCCTGGGAGAATGATGGTTCAGGTCCTGTTCACACTGTGGCAGTGGATCTGTGTCTCCTGGGAGAATGGTGGTGGTTCAGGTCCTGTTCACACTGTGGCAGTGGATCTGTGTCTCCTGGGAGAATGGTGGTGGTTCAGGTCCTGTTCACACTGTGGCAGTGCATCTGTGTCTCCTGAGAGAATGGTGGTGGTTCAGGTCCTGTTCACACTGTGGCAGTGGATCTGTGTCTCCTGGGAGAATGGTGAGGGTTCAGGTCCTGTTCACACTGTGGCAGTGGATCTGTGTCTCCTGGGAGAATAGTGAGGGTTCAGGTCCTGTTCACACTGTGGCAGTGGATCTGTGTCTCCTGGGAGAATGGTGGTGGTTCAGGTCCTGTTCACACTGTGGCAGTGGATCTGTGTCTCCTGGGAGAATGGTGGTGGTTCAGGTCCTGTTCACACTGTGGCAGTGCATCTGTGTCTCCTGAGAGAATGGTGGTGGTTCAGGTCCTGTTCACACTGTGGCAGTGGATCTGTGTCTCCTGGGAGAATGGTGAGGGTTCAGGTCCTGTTCACACTGTGGCAGTGGATCTGTGTCTCCTGGGAGAATAGTGAGGGTTCAGGTCCTGTTCACACTGTGGCAGTGGATCTGTGTCTCCTGGGAGAATAGTGAGGGTTCAGGTCCTGTTCACACTGTGGCAGTGCATCTGTGTCTCTTGGGAGAATGGTGGTGGTTCAGGTCCTGTTCACACCGTGGCAGTGGATCTGTGTCTCCTGGGAGAATGGTGGTGGTTCAGGTCCTGTTCACACTGTGGCAGTGTCTCCGTGTCTCCTGGGGGAATGGTGGTGGTTCAGGTCCTGTTCACACTGTGGCAGTGGATCTGTGTCTCCTGGGAGAATGGTGGTGGTTCAGGTCCTGTTCACACTGTGGCAGTGGATCTGTGTCTCCTGGGAGAATGGTGGTGGTTCAGGTCCTGTTCACACTGTGGCAGTGGATCAGTTTCTCCTGGGAGAATGGTGGTGGTTCAGGTCCTGTTCACACTGTGGCAGTGGATCTGTGTCTCCTGGGAGAATGGTGGTGGTTCAGGTCCTGTTCACACTGTGGCAGTGCATCTGTGTCTCCTGGGAGAATGGTGATGGTTCAGGTCCTGTTCACACTGTGGCAGTGCATCTGTGTCTCCTGGGAGAATGGTGATGGTTCAGGTCCTGTTCACACTGTTGCAGTGGATGAGTTTCTCTTGGGAGAATGGTTGTGGTTCAGGTCCTGTTCACACTGTGTGGAAGGCTCCAGAGGGCCTGTTTCCACTTGTCAGGTTTTCTGTACGTTTTCTGCACAGGAAAACTGCAGCCATTGTTAATCAGTGGGTTAGTTCACACTAGAATGCATTTTCCACATGCAGAAAAGAAACTGACAGCAGTGCAGCCCTGCCAGACAAGTCATGCAGAAACACTGATGAGTGGAGACAGGCCCATAAGTTGTTTTTTACTCATGCAGGCTACAGAGATGAAACTGTCTCAGTAAAGTGGGCCTCATCTGTTGATCAGTTCTGTATGTATCAAGTTATTAAGATTTCAACTAAATTCACAGTACAGTTTCACACCGGAGGAGATCGTGCTACGATTGCCGATCGGCGGTGATAGGCACTAGTGCAGTGCTTGCCGATCGGCGGTGATAGGCACTAGTGCAGTGCTTGCCGATTGGCGGTGATGGGCACTAGTGCAGCACTTGCCGATCGGTGGTGATAGGCACTAGTGCAGTGCTTGCCGATTGGCGGTGATAGGCACTAGTGCAGCACTTGCCGGTCGGCGGTGATAGGCACTAGTGCAGTGTTTGCCGATCGGCGGTGATAGGCACTAGTGCAGTGCTTGCCGATCGGTGGTGATAGGCACTGGTGCAGCACTTGCCGATCGGCGGTGATCAGCACTAGTGTAGAGCTTGCCGATTGGCAGTGATGGGCACTAGTTCAGTGTCACCCTTACTGTGCTCTTCCTCTTTTTTTCTATACAGAACTACCTTGTCACAGTTGCAGCATTGTCATCATTTATGTAACAGCCGGTGTGTTCCTGCGCTGCGTATGGAGTAACATTTCTGTGAGTTTCTCTACATAAGTTTTCTTTCCCTTTTCTCCCCTCACCAAGGCCTGGGAACGACTGGAAAAAGCTGAACACGAGAGAGAACTGGCCCTGCGCAATGAGCTGATCCGACAGGAGAAACTGGAACAACTTGCACGCCGATTCGATCGCAAGGCAGCTATGAGAGAGACCTGGCTGAGCGAGAACCAGCGCCTGGTGTCTCAGGTATGATGGTTGCACACAATATTTCCCACTCTCATTACCCACTCCAGTACTGTGCAGGTAGCTTCCTTTACTAGGAGTCTATACTTATCACTGTATATATTGCCACTCCTGATGAAGCCATCTAGGGTGAAACATGTTGCGTTTTTGATGGATGGGTCCTGTGTTATCACCTCACCATACTGTTAGCCTTTGAGTGAGTGTCTGACGGACCAGCCTAGCACTAGTGGCTGTTTACTGCAGTAGGAAGGGGGGGATATAGTGAACTTACCTTACAGATATCCTATGCAGTATTCTCATCACTTGATATGCAAGCATAGATTGTACAGCACTGTCTTATGTACATATATGTTGCTGCTCTTCTATTTTAGTATAACCAATAAAAGTTACTGTATGTTTGAATGCGTTAGGGGCTCACATGATTGGTGAGTATATACTGTCAGTGATCTGGCCTGCCCTACATGTATTCTGTATGGCTGTTCGTTTCCCTACACGTGGTGGGTGAGCCTGCGCAGGGGGCATTGCGTAGTGTATTGCTCCTGTCTGAATAATGACTCGTTAGTTTACGTATATATCCTGGTCTACTCTATTCATCATAACAGCATGTTGTCACACTGTAGTGTCTATGGCCCTTGAGAAAGCAGCATGAGTGCCACGAAACATGCATCAGGCAAACTTTTATAATGACCTCATGTTTATGTAATCCCTGACAGTTCATATTTGAATAAACTTATAAGATGCATGCACGTTTTGTAAGATTTTGCATACAAAACATTTTTGAAATAGAATATTTAATGTTAAAATCCTAGTGTATTCTGTACTATTCACTCCTTGAAACCGTATTTTAGTGGAAATTTCTGTTTATGCTATTTTCTTTTCTTGTTTTTACTTGTTCTTTAAGGCGTGGCGTTTATGTTGAGCTCTCTTGCCTGAGCCACCTACTCACTATTGTTTCTCTTTTTAGTCCAATACATTCTGCAGTCAAGCACACTGTTATGTAGGTTCCCCGTCCATCTCCCCCTATAGTCTTTAGGCTTAATATCCCCCCACACAAGGTTGACCTCAGAAATGGAATAATGCTATATTTCTTCACATTCTGCAGGATAACTTTGGCTTCGACCTCCCTGCTGTAGAAGCCGCTACTAAGAAGCATGAAGCCATTGAGACAGACATTGCAGCTTATGAGGAGCGAGTGCAGGCTGTGGTGGCCGTGGCCCGAGAACTGGAAGCTGAAAACTATCATGACATAAAACGTATCACCGCCCGCAAGGATAATGTCATCCGACTCTGGGAATACCTCCTGGAGCTCCTCCGAGCGCGGCGACAACGCCTGGAAATGAACTATGGACTGCAGAAGGTCTTCCAAGAGATGCTGTACATCATGGACTGGATGGATGAAATGAAGGTAACGTCCTCAACGCTCACTGCAGGAAACACATCAAACCTCTTACCTTCTGGATTAGGTAGAACATCTGTTGTGGGGGGGCATTGAATGGGGAGAAGCGATCGGAATCTCAAAACAGAATAACAGCGGTCTGTTGCCTCTCAGACATGCCTCAAAACTGGCCATTATTATGGGGGGTTAGGACATCGTTATTATGGGGGGGTTAGGACATCATTATTATGGGGGGTTAGGATATCGTTATTATGGGGGGTTAGGACATCATTATTATGGGGGGTAGGACATCATTATTATGGGGGGTTAGGACATCATTATTATGGGGGGTTAGGATATCGTTATTATGGGGGGTTAGGACATCATTATTATGGGGGGTAGGACATCATTATTATGGGGGGTAGGACATCATTATTATGGGGGGTTAGGACATCATTATTATGGGGGGTTAGGATATCATTATTATGGGGGGTTAGGACATCGTTATTATGGGGGGTTAGGACATCATTATTATGGGGGGCTAGGACATTATTATTATGGGGGGTAGGACATCATTATTATGGGGGGTTAGGACATCATTATTATGGGGGGTAGGACATCATTATTATGGGGACCACTACTGAGCTCCCATTTGATAAAACCAAGGTAATCTATGGGAAGTTAGACCACTTAGAGTAGGAGAGCCTTGTTCCCGTTTATTACAAGAACGACTGGTGCCTGTGTGGGGCAAAAAGACTCGCAATGCAGTGCTGAGCTTGTAGCACTAGCCTTAATGGGATTGTTTTTGTTTTTACAGATTTACATGAATCACATTTACTGGGACACATTGTACCTGAGAATCTATAGCAAATGTGTTTTGTGTTGTATTGGTTGTATTGTATAGCAGATTGCATGGTCCTCTCCGGTCTTCCTGTGATCCAGGAACTGGTTGTGATCCCTATGTCAAAATATAAGGGAAGACGCCGAGAGCCCAGTATAGTGTAGTATGTAATGTAAATTGGGTATGGAAGGTAAGTATAGGTAGGTTATACTCACAAACATGGGTTACCGTCCAGGTAAACACTATGAAGGCAGGTGAGGAGATTAGAGCTGTCCCCACTCAGGATTAACCACTTGCCGACCGCCTACTTCATATTGGCGGCGGCAAAGTGGCAGCCCCAGGACCACGTAACGCAGATTGGCGTCAGGTCCTGGGGCACTCTTTGGCCGGGGATCGCGCGCTGGGATGCGCGCGCATCCGCCGGCAATAGGCTCCGCCCACCCGCGACGTCAACCCGCCGGCCAATCGGAAGCGCCGGCGGGTTGTTAACCCGACGATCGCCGGATAGGAAGCGTATAATACGCTTTGTAATGTTTACAAAGTGTATTATACAGGCTGCCTCCTGCCCTGGTGGTCGCAGTGTCCGAGGGACCACCAGGGCAGGCTGCAGCCACCCTAGTCTGCACCCAAACACACTGATCTGCCCCCCCCTGCCCCCTGATCGCCCACAGTACCCCTCAGACCCCCCCCTGCCCACCCCCCAGACCACCGTTTGCACACAATCACCCCCCTAATCACCCATCAATCACTCCCTGTCACTATCTGTCAACGCTATTTTTTTTTTAGTCCCTAAACTGCCCCCTGCTCCCTCCTGATCACCCCCCCACCCCTCAGATTCTCCCCAGACCCCCCCAGACCCTCCCCCCCCCTGTGTACTGTATGCATCTATACCCCCTGATCACCTGTCAATCACCTGTCAATCACCTGTCAATCACCCGTCAATCACCCGTCAATCACCCGTCAATCACCCGTCAATCACCCCCTGTCACTGCCACCCATCAATCAGCCCCTAACCTGCCCCTTGCGGGCAATCTAATCACCCACCCACACCAATAGATCGCCCGCAGATCCGACATCAGATCACCTCCCAAATCCATTGTTTACATCTATTCTCTCCTCTAAACACCCACTAATTACCCATCAATCACCCATCAATCACCCCCTATCACCACCTGTCACTGTTACCCATCAGATTAGACCCTTGCGGGCACCCAATCACCCGCCCACACGCTCAGATTGCCCTCAAACCCCCCCTTATCGATTCGCCAGTGCATTATTTACATCCGTTCTTCCCTGTAATAACCCACTGATCACCTGTCAATCACCCCCTGTCACTGCCACCCATCAATCACCCCCTGTCACTGGCACCCATCAATCAGCCCCTAACCTGCCCCTTGCGGGCAATCTGATCACCCACCCACACCAATAGATCGCCCGCAGATCCGACATCAGATCACCTCCCAAATCCATTGTTTACATCTCTTCTCTCCTCTAAACACCCACTAATTACCCATCAATCACCCCCTATCACCACCTGTCACTGTTACCCATCAGATTAGACCCTAATCTGCCCCTTGCGGGCACCCAATCACCCGCCCACACGCTCAGATTGCCCTCAGACCCCCCCTTATCAATTCGCCAGTGCAATATTTACATCTGTTATTCCCTGTAATAACCCACTGATCACCTGTCAATCACCCATCAATCACCCCCTGTCACTGCCACCCATCAATCACCCCCTGTCACTGCCACCCATCAATCAGCCCCTAACCTGCCCCTTGCGGGCAATCTGATCACCCACCCACACCAATAGATCGCCCGCAGATCCGACATCAGATCACCTCCCAAGTGCAGTGTTTACATCTCTTCTCTCCTCTAAACACCCACTAATTACCCATCAATCACCCCCTATTACTGTTACCCATCAGATTAGACCCTAATCTGCCCCTTGCGGGCACCCAATCACCCGCCCACACCTCAGAACGCCCTCAGACCCCAGCCCTGATCACCTCGTTAGTGCATTGCTTGCATCTATTTCCCCCCTCTAATCACACCTTGAGACACCCATAAATCACCTCCTGTCACCCCCTAGCACACCTACCCATCAGATCAGGCCCTAATTTGCCCCGTGTGGGCTCCTGATCACTCGGCCAAACCCTCAGATCCCCCTCAGACCCCCTTCCGATCACCTCCCCAGTGCATTGATTGCATCTATTTTCCCCTCTAACCGCCCCCTGAGACACCCATCAATCACCTCCTGTCACCCCCCTAGCACTCCTATCCATCAGATCAGGCCCAATACATCCTGTCATCTAAGAGGCCACCCTGCTTATGACCGTTTCCACAAAATTTGCCCCCTCATAGACCACCTGTCATCAAAATTTGCAGATGCTTATACCCCTGAACAGTCATTTTGAGAAATTTGGTTTCCAGACTACTCACAGTTTTGGGCCCGTAAAATGCCAGGGCAGTATAGGAACCCCACAAGTGACCCCATTTTAGAAAGAAGACACCCCAAGGTATTCTGTTAGGTGTATGATGAGTTCATAGAAGATTTTATTTTTTGTCAAAAGTTAGCGGAAATTGGATTTTTATTGTTTTTTTCACAAAGTGTCATTTTTCACTAACTTGTGACAAAAAATAAAATCTTCTATGAACTCACCATACCCCTAA
Source organism: Hyperolius riggenbachi (assembly GCF_040937935.1). Lineage (NCBI taxonomy): Eukaryota > Metazoa > Chordata > Amphibia > Anura > Hyperoliidae > Hyperolius > Hyperolius riggenbachi. Next base: position 502,864,469 of record NC_090649.1, read on the forward strand.
CGGAATACCTTGGGGTGTCTTCTTTCTAAAATGGGGTCACTTGTGGGGTTCCTATACTGCCCTGGCATTTTAGGGGCCCTAAACCGTGGGGAGTAGTCTAGAAAACAAATGCCTCAAAATGACCTGTGAATAGGACGTTGGGCCCCTTAGCGCACCTAGGCTGCAAAAAAGTGTCACACATGTAGTATCGCCATACTCAGGAGAAGTAGTATAATGTGTTTTGTGGTGTATTTTTACACATACCCATGCTGGGTGGGAGAAATCTCTCTGTAAATGGACAATTGTGTGTAAAAAAAATCAAAAATGTGTCATTTACAGAGATATTTCTCCCACCCAGCATGGTTATATGTAAAAATACACCACAAAACACATTATACTACTTCTTCTGAGTACGGCGATACCACATGTGTGACACTTTTTTGCAGCCTAACTGTGCTAAGGGGCCCAAAGTCCAATGAGTACCTTTAGGATTTCACAGGTCATTTTGAGACATTTTGGTTCAAGACTACTCCTCACGGTTTAGGGCCCCTAAAATGCCAGGGCAGTATTGGAACCCCACAAATGACCCCATTCTAGAAAGAAGACACCCCAAGGTATTCCGTTAGGAGTATGGTGAGTTCATAGAAGATTTTATTTTTTGTCACAAGTTAGCGTAAATTGATATGTATTGTTTTTTTTTTCACAAAGTGTCATTTTCCGCTAACTTGTGACAAAAAAAAAATCTTCTATGAACTCACCATACCCCTAACGGAATACCTTGGGGTGTCTTCTTTCTAAAATGGGGTCACTTGTGGGGTTCCTATACTGCCCTGGCATTTTAGGGGCCCTAAACCGTGAGGAGTAGTCTAGAATCCAAATGCCTCAAAATGACCTGTGAATAGGACGTTAGGCCCCTTAGCGCACCTAGGTTGCAAAAAAGTGTCACACATGTGGTATCGCCGTACTCAGAAGAAGTAGTATAATGTGTTTTGGGGTGTATTTTTATACATACCCATGCTGGGTGGGAGAAATCTCTCTGTAAATGGACAATTGTGTGTAAAAAAAATCAAATAATTGTCATTTACAGAGATATTTCTCCCACCTAGCATCTGTATGTGTAAAAATACACCCCAAAACACATTATACTACTTCTCCTGAGTACGGCGGTACCACATGTGTGGCACTTTTTTGCACCCTAAGTGCGCTAAGGGGCCCAAAGTCCAATGAGTACCTTTAGGATTTCACAGGTCATTTTGCGACATTTGGTTTCAAGACTACTCCTCACGGTTTAGGGCCCCTAAAATGCCAGGGCAGTATAGGAACCCCACAAATGACCCCATTTTAGAAAGAAGACACCCCAAGGTATTCCGTTAGGAGTATGGTGAGTTCATAGAAGATTTTATTTTTGTCACAAGTTAGCGGAAAATGACACTTTGTGAAAAAAAACTATTAAAATCAATTTCCGCTAACTTGTGACAAAAAAAAAAAATCTTCTATGAACTCACCATACTCCTAATGGAATACCTTGGGGTGTCTTCTTTCTAAAATGGGGTAATTTGTGGGATTCCTATACTGTCCTGGCATTTTAGGGGCCCTAAACCGTGAGGAGCAGTCTTGAAACGAAATTTCTCAAAATGACCTGTGAAATCCTAAAGGTACTCATTGGACTTTGGGCCCCTTAGCGCAGTTAGGGTGCAAAAAAGTGCCACACATGTGGTATCGCCGTACTCAGGAGAAGTAGTATAATGTGTTTTGGGGTGTATTTTTCCACATACCCATGCTGAGTGGGAGAAATATCTCTATAAATTGACAACTGTGTGTAAAAAAAATAAAAAAATTGACATTTACGGAGATATTTCTCCCACCCAGCATGGGTATGTGTAAAAATACACCCCAAAACACATTATACTACTTCTCCTGAGTACGGCAATACCACATGTGTGGCACTTTTTTGCAGCCTAACTGCGCTAAGGGGCCCAAAGTCCAATGAGCATCTTTAGGCTTTACAGGGGTGCTTACAATTAGGCACCCCCCAAAATGCCAGGACAGTGAACACACCCCACAAATTACCCCATTTTGGAAAGTAGACACTTCAAGGTATTCAGAGAGGAGCATAGTGAGTCCGTGGCAGATTTCATTTTTTTTTGTCGCAAGTTAGAAGAAATGGAAACTTTTTTTTTTTGTTTTTTTTGTTACAAAGTGTCATTTTCCGCTAACTTGTGACAAAAAATAAAATCTTCTATGAACTCACCATGCCTCTCACTGAATACTTTGGGATGTCTTCTTTCCAAAATGGGGTCATTTGGGGGGTATTTGTACTATCCTGGAATTTTAGCCCCTCATGAAACCTGACAGGTGCGCAGAAAAGTCAGAGATGCTTGAAAATGGGAAAATTCACTTTTGGCACCATAGTTTGTAAACGCTATAACTTTTACCCAATCCAATAAATATACACTGAATGTTTTTTTTTTTTATCAAAGACATGTAGCAGAATAACTTTCGCGCTCAAATGTATAGGAAATTTTACTTTATTTGAAAAATGTCAGCACAGAAAGTTAAAAAAGTCATTTTTTTGACAAAATTCATGTCTTTTTTGATGAATATAATAAAAAGTAAAACTCGCAGCAGCAATCAAATAGCACCGAAAGAAAGCTGTATTAGTGACAAGAAAAGGAGGTAAAATTCATTTAGGTGGTAGGTTGTATGACTGAGCAATAAACCGTGAAAGCTGCAGTGGTCCGAATGGAAAAAAAGGCTCTGGTCCTTAAGGGGTTTTATGACTGCAGTCCTTAAGTGGTTAAGAAGTCGCTCTCTGTAGATCGGGAAAAAAGAAGAATTCCCCTCCACCAGGGGTGGAAACAACTGCAAAAGTAGTACAGAGGCGCTAACAGGGTAAAAACAATATTTCTTTAAAATGGATAAAATGAAGTAGATAGCGGTGGACTTACCCCTCCAAAACAGACACAAAAATTGCTGTTTTAAGCAAAAATCTGTTTATTTACATACTCCAAACAAGGTGCAACGCGTTTCGCAGGTATAGCCCACTTCCTCGGGCAATAAATAGGAGCATATCACCAATGCGGTCCGGTACATAGCCTGGCGCCTCTGTCAACACACATATGCTCCTATTTATTGCCTGAGGAAGTGGGATATACCCGTGAAACGCGTTGCACCTTGTTCGGAGTATGTAAATAAACTGATTTTTGCTTAAAACAGCAATTTTTGTGTCTGTTTTGGAGGGGTAAGTCCACCGCTACCTACTTCATTTTATCCATTTTAAAGAAATATTGTTTTTACCCTGTTGGCGCCTCTGTACTACTTTTGTGGTTGTGATCCCTGCAGACCTGATCCATAAAAGAGTCATTGTCAGGGTTAGCTTAGAATGTCGCTCAAAGTGAAGGTAACCGAGTTCTATTGGAACATATTTATAATTCTACATGATCTGCATACATAAATATAACAAGCTGCATACAACATAAATACTGATCAGGAAAGGGTCAAGTGAGCTCCAAGTATTTGGGGATATGTAGAAGAGCAAAGAATGTCTATGTATATATAGGTAGGTCCATACATATTTGTATAAAGACTTTTCTTTTCTCATTTCGGTTCTGTACATTAAAACAGTGAAGGTTAAATGAAACATCTCAGATGCAGGTGAAGGGAAGACCTTCAGCTTTAATTCAGTGGTGGGAACAAAACGATTGCATGAAAATGTGAGACAACTAAAGCATTTTTGAACACAGTCCCTTCATCTGAGGGGCTCAAAGTAATTGGGCAATTGACTCAAAGGCTGTTTCAATGGCAGGTGTGGGCAAGTCCGTCATTATGTCATGATCAGCTAAGCAGATAAAAGGCCCGGGCCCCTGTGCAATTCACTTCTTCTCCTAGGTGACATTCTTAAACTTGTCAATGAAATGCATTTTAAGCTACAAGGAATCAAGCAGTCACAATAATTTCGATAGCACCTTTTCACCTACTTCTCAGTACTTTTTCAGTTAAGTGCCTGAAAGTAATGTTAAATAGAAAATGAAAAATGATCTCCTAGGAGAAAGCTCAGAAGTAAGAGGCATCTGGGCCTGGAGGTGAGGTGTGGCGCCTGTACGAGGGAGATTGTGCTGTGACCAGACAACATGCGGTCAGAGGGCTCTCCATGCAGGTGAAAGAAGCCATCCTTCACTGTGAAAACAGGAAAGAACCCACCTGAGAAATTGCTACAATATTGCAAGTGGCAAGATCTACAGGCTCCTGAGAAGTAAAGCGATTATGCGGATAACCTGTATAATGATGGCCTGTATACGACTCCCCAGCTGTGACATAGGCTGTGATGCACTGAGGAGCGTGGGATGGAGCTGATATGTTGAAGATGAAAGCATTTTGTCCTTTGAAAAAAGATAAATCTGCCTCTCTTGTTTTGCAGGTGCTTTTGCTGTCTCAGGATTATGGGAAGCATTTGCTGGGGGTCGAGGACTTGTTACAGAAACACACTTTGGTGGAGGCAGACATTGCCATTCAGGCTGAGAGAGTGCGAGGAGTTAATGCGTCAGCTCAGAGATTCGCCACAGAAGGAGAAGGTAAAATACAGGAAAATACATCCTATACGTGTAAACACTCCACCCCCTACTCATTTATTAAAGTGCATCCGAGATAAACTTTTACTCATTGCATAATTGTGTTCCTTTCCTATTGTTTATAGGGCATTCCTCAAGCCAAATACTTTTTGTTTTGTTTTAATACTCTAATTCCCTATAAACTAAACAAGCCTTGTCCACAGCTCCTTCTGTGCCTTGGCACTGTAGCAAGGGCTTATGAAAGCTCAGTCTGGGCAGGAGGAGGAGGAGGTTACTAGCCATTGATTGCAGAGGGAGGAGGAGAGGGGACTGAATTTACACACAGGCAAGCTGATAGCATCTCCAGCCCTCAGCCTGTGACAATGGGACAGACAGAACATGGCTGCCCTCATTCTATCACAGGAATAAATAATCATATACTTTTGAAGCATTTTGCAGCTAGATATGCTTTATTAACTATCCAAACTTTAGATAAGATACATAGACAAGTTACTTGTTATAGTTTTTCCTCTCGGATCCGCTTTAAGCAACTGCAATACGTGACATGCATATATAAGGACGGGATGTCATTTAATGTATGTGTTGCGCACAGTAGCACCAGGGCCCGTAAGATTCTGAAGCATTTACTACTAAACCTCACTGATCTCTGTGAGTTATTAAATAATCCCAACAAGATTCTCAGTAATGGGCCTGTGTGAAATGACTGAGGCCTCTTACCCACATTTGCATTTTTAACCGTGATTTTAGCTACACGCTTCAGCGTAATTCACGGGGTTTCAGAAATGCAGAGAATGTCCTCTGTCCCCATCACTATCCCCCATCCATGCATCGTGATCACCCCCGAAACCCAACGCATGGTTGCCGATAAATTGTCCCATCCATGCACCGTGATCACCGCCGAAACACAAGGTATGGTTGCCGATAAATTCCCCCATCCATGCATCGTGATCACCGCGGGAACACCACGCATGGTTGCCGATAAATCCCCCCATCCATGCATCGTGATCACCGCGGGAACACAACGTATGGTTGCCGATAAATTCCCCCATCCATGCACCGTGATCACCGCGGGAACACAACGCATGGTTGCTGATAAATTCCCCCATCCATGCCACATGGTTGCTGATAAATTCCCCCATCCATGCCGCATGGTTGCCGATAAATTCCCCCATCCATGCATCGTGATCACCGCGGGAACACAACGTATGGTTGCCGATAAATTCCCCCATCCATGCACCGTGATCACCGCGGGAACACAACGCATGGTTGCCGATAAATTCCCCCATCCATGCCGCATGGTTGCCGATAAATTCCCCCATCCATGCCGCATGGTTGCCGATAAATCCCCTCATCCGTGCATCGTGATCACCGCGGGAACCCAACGTATGGTTGCCGATAAATTCCCCCATCCATGCACTGTGATCACTGCGGGAACACAACGCATGGTTGCCGATAAATTCCCCCATCCATGCATCGTGATCACCGCGGAAACACAACGCATGGTTGCTGATAAATTCCCCCATCCATGCCGCATGGTTGCCGATAAATTCCCCCATCCAAGGGCGTAGGGCCCGTGGTCGCAGCGGTCGCCTTGGCGACCGGGCCCGGCTCCTGAGGAGGCGGGGGAGGGGCCCGGGGGGCCCATCTCCGTTTGCAGGGCCATGCGCCCGTTCGCGCTGGTAGGAGGGAGCCGCAGCCGCGGGGAGGGCAGCCCGACCTCTTCCTCCCTTCCTCTCCCCGGGCCCCCCCCCTCAGATGCAGAGTAAGCGGCTAACGGAAGCGCTATAGGCAGAACTCACCTCCCTGCGTTCCACTCGCCGCTGATCTCCTCTCTGGCTGGCTCTGCATAGATGCTTACACACGCAGCTTCCGGCTAAACAGGAAGCTGCGTGTGTAAGCATCTATGCAGAGCCAGCCAGAGAGGAGATCAGCGGCGATTGGAACCAGGGACGGAGGTGAGTTCTGCCTATAGCGCTTCCGTTAGCCGCTTACTCTGCATCTGAGGGGGGGGGCCCGGGGAGAGGAAGGGAGGAAGAGGTCGGGCTGCCCTCCCCGCGGCTGCGGCCCCCCCTCCATTATGGGGACAGGCAGCTACCTAATCTATCCTGGGGGGCAGCTACCTAATCTATCCTGGGGGGCAGCTACCTAATCTATCCTGGGGGCAGCTACCTAATCTATCCTGGGGGGCACCTACCTAATCTAACCTAATCCTGGGGGGCAGCTACCTAATCTAACCTATACTGGGGGGCACCTACCTAATCTATCCTGGGGGCAGCTACCTAATCTATCCTGGGGGGCACCTACCTAATCTAACCTAATCCTGGGGGGCACCTACCTAATCTAACCTAATCCTGGGGGGCAGCTACCTAATCTAACCTATACTGGGGGGCACCTACCTAATCTATCCTGGGGGCAGCTACCTAATCTATCCTGGGGGGCACCTACCTAATCTAACCTAATCCTGGGGGGCAGCTACCTAATCTAACCTATACTGGGGGGCACCTACCTAATCTATCCTGGGGGCAGCTACCTAATCTATTCTGGGGGGCAGCTACCTAATCTAACCTATACTGGGAGGCACCTACCTAATCTATCCTGGGGGCAGCTACCTAATCTATCCTGGGGGGCAGCTACCTAATCTAACCTAATCCTGGGGGGCAGCTACCTAATCTATCCTGGGGGGCACCTACCTATTCTAACCTAATCCTGGGGGGCAGCTACCCAATCTATCCTGGGGGGCAGCTACCTAATCTATCCTGGGGGGAAGCTACCTAATCTATCCTGGGGGGCAGCTACCTCATCTAACCTATACTGGGGGGCACCTACCTAATTATCCTGGGGGCAGCTACCTAATCTATCCTGGGGGGCAGCTACCTAATCTAACCTATACTGGGGGGCAGCTACCTAATCTAACCTATACTAGGGGGCACCGACCTAATCTAATTTATACTGGGGGCACCTACCTATATAACCTATACTGAGGGCACTTACTTATCTAACCTGTATTGGGGGCACCTAGCTAGCCTATACAGGTGGCAACTAAACTGGCTACCTATATTGGAGGCACCTACCTAACTAACCTATACTGGGGGCACCTACCTATCTAACCTACGCTGGGGGCAACTATTCTGGCTACCTATATTAGAGGCACCCACCTAGCTAACCTGTACTGGGGGCACCTATCTATCTAACTTATACCGGCGGCGCCTGCCTATCTCACCTATACCGGGGGCAACTATACTGGCTTACCTATGCCTGACTACCTATACTGGGGGTACCTATAGCTGGCTATAGGGATTTTGATATGTGTGTGCATCCGTCGGGTGTTGTCGGGGGAGGGGGGGCTGTTGTTGCCGGGGGGGGGGGGGGCCCACATCCAGATTCCGCATCGGGGCCCAGAGGTTTGTAGCTACGCCACTGCCCCCATCCATGCATCGTGATCACCGCGGGAACACAACTCATGGTTGCCGATAAATTCCCCCATCCATGCATCGTGATCACCGCGGGAACACAACGCATGGTTGCTGATAAATTCCCCCATCCATGCCGCATGGTTGCTGATAAATTCCCCCATCCATGCCGCATGGTTGCCGATAAATTCCCCCATCCATGCATCGTGATCACCGCGGGAACACAAAGTATGGTTGCTGATAAATTCCCCCATCCATGCATCGTGATCACCGCGGGAACACAACGCATGGTTGCTGATAAATTCCCCCATCCATGTATCGTGATCACCGCGGGAACACAACGTATGGTTGCCGATTAATTCCCCCATCCATGCATCATGATCATCTCGGGAACACAACGTATGGTTGCCGATAAATTCCCCCATCCATGCATCGTGATCACCGCGGGAACACAACGTATGGTTGCCGATAAATTCCCCCATCCATGCACCGTGATCACCGCGGGAACACAATGCATTGTTGCCAATAAATTCCCCCATCCATGCACCGTGATCACCGCGGGAACACAATGCATTGTTGTCAATAAATTCCCCCATCCATGCATCGTGATCACCGCGGGAACACAAGGTATGGTTGCCGATTAATTCTCCCATCCATGCATTGTGATCCTTGCGGGAACACAACGCATGGTTGCCGATAAATTCCCCCATCCATGCATCGTGATCACCGCTGAAACACAACGCATGGTTGCCGGTAAATTCCCCCATCCATGCATCGTGATCACCGCGGAAACACAACGCATGGTTGCTGATAAATCCCCCCATCCATGCATCGTGATCACTGCGGGAACACAACGCATGGTTGCCGATAAATTCCCCCATCCATGCATCGTGATCACCGCTGAAACACAACACATGGTTGCCGGTAAATTCCCCATCCATGCATCGTGATCACCGCGGAAACACAACGCATGGTTTACGGTAAATTCACCCATCCATGCATCGTGATCACCGCGGAAACACAACGCATGGTTGCCGGTAAATTCCCCCATCCATGCATCGTGATCACCGCGGAAACACAACGCATGGTTTACAGTAAATTCCCCCATCCATGCATCGTGATCACCGCGGAAACACAACGCATGGTTGCCGGTAAATTCCCCCATCCATGCATTGTGATCACCGCGGAAACACAACGCATGGCTGCCGGTAAATTCCCCCATCCATCATAATGAATGGAAAACCCAACTGCACTGGTGATGTCACACACAGCGAATGTGGGGAGGGGCTTCACCACTATCCATCTCTTAGTTAGCAGATTTACTGTTACCTCTTGGACTTTGTTGAAGACACCCATAAGAACCAAACATTCATCTGCTTTTCTCTTGGCTGAATTTATTGTGAAGCGCAAGCCTTGTCAATTCTGTGCAAAGGGTCTGAAAGGTCCTTCCTTATGCAACTGTTTATGCATTCTAGTTTGCAGGTTTTTTATAACACAGATACAATCTTATATATGGAGCCATTTACCATAGTTGCCCCCAATTGTATATTAAGGAGTTGTATAACCCCTCCTCAGTATAATAACCAGGCTATTTGGGGCCGCTCTGTCTCCACAACTCCCCTCATTGGCTTCCAATTCACTCTAGAACAGGCATGGGCAAACTTGGCCCTCCAGCTGTTAAGGAACTACAAGTCCCACAATGCATTGCAGGTGTCTGATAGCCACAGTCATGACTCATAAAGGCAAATGCACTGTGGGACTTATAGTTCCCTAACAGCTGGAGGGCCGAGTTTGCCCATGCCTGCTCTAGAATCAGCTTCAAGATCCTATGTTTGGCCTACAAATCCATACACAAGTCCTGCCCAAGCTACATCTCTGACTTGGTCAGCTGATATACACCTGGCCGTCCACTTCACTCCTCCAACAACCTCCTCCTAACCACCCCACGCATCTTGCACTCCCATGCCAGACTGCAAGACTTCACTAGAGCTGCCCCCATCCTGTGGAACTCTCTACCACTGCCCATCAGGCTGTCTCCCACCTTCAACACCTTCAAAAAAGCACTCAAAACTCACTTCTTCAAGGAGGCCTACATCAACTCAACACTACCCTAATCCTTTCTGCCAATAACTTCTTGATGCACCCCCTCCTTTCGTGTCACCAACCCCTCCCTCTAGATTGTAAGCCTTTGGCAGGGCCCTCTTCCCTTGTGTATCATACATGACTGTGTGCACTTTACCCAGAATTTGGAACTGGTAATTTTTACCACTACCACTCCAGTGTATGACCTGGCATTGTACCACTATCTGCATTTTGTTGTGTATCTTATTGCTATTGCCTGTATGGTTGTATCTATGGTCTGTTACCTGTATTGTGCTGTCACCCCTGTTATCATTGTCTGTAAGCCTATTTATTGTACAGCGCTGCGTAATATGTTGTCGCTATTTAAATGTAATAAATAATAATAATAACCCCTGGTAGCCGTGATAACCAGGCGTTTCATATGCCATGCTGAGGAGAGTGTACAAGTCTTACGCAAGTGTTTGCTGAACAGCTACATTTGTGGCTGTATCTTGGATATATACCAGTGGAAGAGTAATGGTTGTGTTGAAAATATTTTGCAAAAGTTGATTTTTTTTCTGGACTGTGTTTCTAAAATCTTCCAAATCTATTATTATTCATACAGGTTACAAACCTTGCGACCCTCAAATCATCCGTGACCGTGTAGCCCATATGGAGTTCTGCTACCAAGAACTTTGTCAACTGGCAGCTGAAAGACGGGAACGTTTGGAGGAGTCTAGGCGGCTATGGAAGTTTTTCTGGGAAATGGCAGAAGAGGAGGGCTGGATCAGAGAAAAGGAGCAGATCATCTCTTCTGACGATTATGGGAAGGATTTGACCAGCGTCATCCGCCTCCTAAGCGAACACAAAGCCTTTGAAGATGAAATGAGCGGACGCAGTGGACACTTGCTGCAGACCATAAAGGAAGGAGAGGAGATGATCGCAGAGGAACACTTTGGATCTGAGAAGATAAGAGAACGCATCAAGGATATTCAAGAACAGTGGGCTAACCTGGAGCAGCTGTCCTCTATTCGCAAGAAACGTCTGGAAGAAACGTCTAGCTTCCACCAGTTCCAGGCAGATGCCGATGACATTGATGCCTGGATGTTGGACATCTTGAGGGTTGTGTCAAGTAATGATGTCGGACATGAGGAGTATTCTACTCAGACTTTAGTCAAGAAACACAAGGATGTGGCGGAGGAAATAGCAAGTTACAAATCCACCATCGACGCTCTTCATGAGCAAGCCGCTGCCCTTCCTCAGGAGCAGATCGAGTCTCATGAAGTGCAGAGCAGGTTATCTGGAATAGAGGAGAGATACAAGGAACTAGCTGAACTAACACGACTGAGGAAACAAGCCCTGCAAGATGCCCTCACACTGTACAAGATGTTCAGCGAAGCGGACGCTTGTGAACTGTGGATTGTTGAGAAGGAGCAGTGGTTGAACCATTTGCAGATACCTGAGAAATTGGAAGATCTGGAAGTTATTCAGCACAGGTAGCTGCAGCTTTCTTATTATTATTATATTATTATTCTAGGCCTGCTGAAATGAAAGTATGATATTTGTTTCCTCTGCTGTGTTTTAGATTTGAAAGCCTCGAGCCAGAAATGAACAACCAGGCGTCACGAGTTGCTGTTGTGAACCAGATTGCCCGTCAGTTGATTCACAGCGGACATCCGAGTGAGAATGAAATTAAAGCACAACAAGAGAAACTAAACACCAGGTTGGTTGTTACCGTATTTTTCGGAATATAAGACGCTCCGGCATATAAGACGCACCTAGATTTAGAGGGCAAAAATCAGGAAAAAAAAATAAACTAAACCTAGGTGCATCTATGGTGCAGGGGCTTCTTATGGACCTCTAACTCCCCAAAAACTGTCTTTATCTAAGCTACACTGCCCATCTATACTAACACCTGCTACACTACACTTCCCTTACCCCTGCTGCCCCCATCAACTACACATTACTTCACTAACCCCTACTACAACAACTACACTACACTACAGTATACTACACTTCCCTCACTAACACCTGCAGCCAAATTAAACTACACTACACTTCACTAAGTAACCCCTCCAGCCAACCAAAACTACACTACACTTCACTAAGTAACCCCTCCAGCCAACCCAAACTACACTACACTACACCCCTGCTGCATCTCACCTGATCCTGTCGCCGCGATCCTCCCCTCCTCCATCTGCCTGTCATCATCCGAGAGTCGCAGCAGCCGTCATCTGAGGGTCCCATTAGGTTTCATCAGCGGGTCCAGCAATCCCATCCAGTATCCCCGCTCTTTAAGTGTCCAAGTCGCCGTCTTCTCTTCACTGCAGCCATGCTTGTATGCAGGCTCGCGGTGATCACGCGCTGCCGGGGCCGCCGTCCTCCATAGTTATGGCGTCCTCTTCTTAGTTACAGTGCCCCCTTCTGCGTGACGAGCGGCGCACGTGCGCCTGACGTCATGCGTGACCCCGGCGCACATGCGCCGCTCGTCACACAGAAGGGGTCACTGTATCTAAGAAGAGGACGCCGTAACTATGGAGGAAGGCGGCCCCAGCAGCGCGTAATCACCGGGTGATCACCGCGAGCCTGCATACAAGCATGGCTGCAGTGAACAGGAGCCGGCGACTTGGACACTTAAAGAGCGGGGATACTGGATGGGATTGCTGGACCCTCTGATGACTGCTGCTGCGACATTGGATGACGGCGGACAGACGAAGGAGGCGAGGATCGCGGCGGCAGGATCCGGTAAGTATGTTATGGGGCAAAAATACCGTACCTTTGGAATATAAGACGCACCCACTTTTTACCCCCAGTTTTGGGGAAGAAAAAGTGCGTCTTGTATTCCGAAAAATACGGTAAATAGAATCCTTAAAAAGCATGTTTTTTCAATGTTTAATTCTTATCAAATATGTCCAACCTTATAGGTCTCTGTCTCTAGGCCACAACTCTTGCAAGTTAAAGAGAATCTGTACTGTGAAAATCTTACATAAATAAAAGTACCAGCCTGTTTGTAGTCTTCTCCTAGCCCCCTCTGTGACAATTTCGCTGCTGCTTTCTTGGTGATAAAATCACTGTTTTATTCATTGTTTTTGTAAACAATGAAGATGGCCGCCAAACAGGAAATAGATCATCAGAGCAGGTGCCTGTTTGCAGAGGCTCCCCTCAAACGTGACTTCACTGCTGTAATATTTCTCCCACTTGTTGCCTTGGCTGCTTGTCTGGGCTTTGAACTGATCTTTCTGCACTCACAGCTGTTCACAAGGTCACAGACCGGCTGGGAGTGACTCAAACGCACAGCACACACACACAGCCTGCAGGGGGCGTGGGGGAGGGGTGCATAACTTCTCCCTATCACAGCACATTCCTCTCTGGGCTGACAAGGCTCGACAAAGAAAAAAAGATTAGATATAATACAGAGACATTGCAACTCGAAAAGGCTGCAGTAAGCCAGACCACATTAGAACAGGTATAGGAACTTACAGGATAGAAGAAATAAGGCTGAAAATTGTGTTACAGAGTCTCTTAAATAGTTCATATTAAGCCTACTATTTTGGAAGAAATGAGTTGGATAACAAATGATTAAATAAAAAACCATTGGCCCTTCTAATAAAAAAGCCAATTGTTTTACAAGGAATATATAAAGAATGTTCAAATAAAGGAATAGTGAATATTGCTGTAGTTGGTTTGTCAGAATAACATTGCATTCACATTGCATGAGTTGCCTTGCAGAATTATTCTGCATGTCAACTCACTGCCCATACAATTCTATGAGCCTGTTCACAGTACTGTATTATAACTGATCACTGCCCATACAATTCTATGAGCCTGTTCACAGTACTGTATTATAACTGATCACTGCCCATAGAATTCTATGAGCCTGTTCACAGTACTGTATTATAACTGATCACTGCCCATACAATTCTATGAGCCTGTTCACAGTACTGTATTATAACTGATCACTGCCCATACAATTCTATGAGCCTGTTCACAGTACTGTATTATAACTGATCACTGCCAATGTACAGTGTCCATTGCAGTTCACACACAGTATAACGCATGCGCTAGGGCTATTTTGCCCAGACAGCTAAACACACAGCAGCGTTACACGCCAACAACATGCATCTCATGTCGTGTTGGAGCATGCCAACTGCCACACTTAGATGCAGGTACGTGGGGGCGTGTCCACTGCCTGTGCTGATCGCTTGCACGTGTCTGGCCGGTGGATGGGATCAGCTGACAAGGCGGTGAATTCTCTGCCTTCTGCTGCTCCTGAGAAAGAGGACTTATGCAACTCACACACAGTAGGCATCCATCAGTGATTTAGAACTACAAGTGGTGTAAGTGCTTTATTAACCCTCCAATATTGTATAGTATGTTCATTCCTGAAGTATATGTTAAAGGTGAACTTCAGATAGAAGAAAATAAACTCAGCAAACTTGCCCCAGGCCCGACACCAGTAGGCATTCCAGCTGTAGCAGCGCCTGACATTGCTGCAGACGGTGTAAGAACTCTGCCTGCAGGTTTTCATCCTTTTTATTTACTGTTGGAATGAAATAACTGTGTAAAACCCAAAGCCTAATGATGACTTTTCTGCTTGGCTTAGGTGGGGACAGTTCAGAGAATTGGTTGACAGGACGAAGGATGCTTTAAGTTCAGCACTGAGTATCCAGAACTACCATCTTGAGTGCAATGAAACAAAATCCTGGATAAGGGAAAAGACCAAAGTGATCGAATCAACTCAGGATCTGGGTAATGACCTGGCTGGAGTCATGGCCCTGCAGAGGAAGTTAACTGGTATGGAACGTGACTTGGCCGCTATTGAGGCCAAATTATCGGATCTTCAGAAAGAAGCTGAAAAACTGGAAGCTGAGCACCCTGACCAAGCTCAGGCCATCATGAGTAGACTGGCAGAGATCAACGACGTGTGGGAAGAAATGAAGACCACCCTGAAAAACCGAGAGGAGTCTCTTGGTGAAGCCAGCAAACTCCAGCAGTTCCTCCGAGACCTGGATGACTTCCAGTCCTGGTTATCAAGGACACAGACAGCCATAGCCTCAGAGGATATGCCAAACACATTAGCAGAAGCAGAGAAGCTGCTGACTCAACACGAAAACATTAAGAATGAAATTAACAATTATGAAGAGGACTATCAGAAGATGAGGGACATGGGTGAGTTGGTGACACAGGGACAGACAGATGCTCAGTACATGTTCTTGCGTCAGCGACTCCAGGCTCTTGACACTGGATGGAACGAACTTCACAAAATGTGGGAAAACCGACAAAACCTTCTCTCCCAGTCCCATGCTTATCAGATCTTCCTAAGAGATACGAAGCAAGCAGAGGCCTTTCTTAATAACCAGGTATGTTGGCATGTCTTATAATACAATAGTGCCTCATTTACCATCATCTGTTATCACTTAGCATTTATACGTAATGTGGTAAAAACTTAGAAATAAATGGTGGTGCCCAAAACATTTTTTGAGAACAAATAATGTGAATGGTCAAAACCCTTTATGGTTTTTCATTATTATGCCTACCTTCACAATTAACCATCCTTCTGCAAGCAGGAAACATTTGGCCAGCTGGAATGGTAAAATGACAGAACAAGATGAAACAACAAGTTATAGAAAGCTATAATGGCAAAGTGGGAGGGGCAGGAAAGAGTAACAACTGAGTGGGATGGACCAGGATGCGTAGAGGACCTGTTACGGCAGAATGGAAAGGAGAAAGCCAGGATCTTCAGTGACAGCTTAGAGTAATACAGGAGACAGTGGTAGGATGGGACGTGTTAAGCAGCTCAGATCTGAGATTTCAGAATGGGATAAGACCAGACACAGTGGGGTTCGCACTCCAGGAAACGGGTGTAAGGGTTCCAAGGAACCGACATACACAGCCAGCACCCCGAGCTGAGGGGGCAGGTATCGGGTATCACTGAGAGGGTGCCCAACACTCCAGGAAACGGGTGTAAGGGTTCCAAGGAACTGACATACACAGCCAGCACCCGGTGCTGAGGGGGCAGGTATCAGGTATCACTGAGAGAGAGGGTGCCCAACACTCCAGGAAACGGGTGTAAGGGTTCCAAGGAAACTGACATACACAGCCAGCGCCCCGAGCTGAGGGGGCTGAGATCAGCTATCACTAAGAGAGAGGGTGCCAGATTATAAGAGGCAGACAAGCATGCTGCTGCTGTGTGGTCATGTGATTATATGAGGCAGACAAGCTTGCTGGAGCTGTGTGGTCATGTAATTATAAGAAACAGACAAGCTTGCTGGAGCTGTGTGGTCATGTAATTATAAGAAACAGACAAGCTTGCTGGAGCTGCGTGGTCATGTGATTATATGAGGCAGACAAGCTTGCTGGCACTGTGTGGTCCTGTGATTATATGAGGCAGACAAGCTTGCTGGCACTGAGTGGTCATGTGATTATATGAGGAAGACGAGCTTGCTGGCACTGTGTGGTCATGTGATTATATGAGGCAGACAAGCTTGCTGGCACTGTGTGGCCATGTGATTATATGAGGCAGGCAAGCTTGCTGGAGCTGTGTGGTCATGTGATTATATGAGGCAGACAAGCATGCTGCAGCTGTGTGGTCATGTGATTATATGAGGCAGACAAGCTTGCTGGAGCTGTGTGGTCATGTGATTATATGAGGCAGACAAGCTTGCTGGAGCTGTGTGGTCATGTAATTATAAGAAACAGACAAGCTTGCTGGAGCTGTGTGGTCATGTAATTATAAGAAACAGACAAGCTTGCTGGAGCTGCGTGGTCATGTGATTATATGAGGCAGACAAGCTTGCTGGCACTGTGTGGTCCTGTGATTATATGAGGCAGACAAGCTTGCTGGCACTGAGTGGTCATGTGATTATATGAGGAAGACGAGCTTGCTGGCACTGTGTGGTCATGTGATTATATGAGGCAGACAAGCTTGCTGGCACTGTGTGGCCATGTGATTATATGAGGCAGGCAAGCTTGCTGGAGCTGTGTGGTCATGTGATTATATGAGGCAGACAAGCATGCTGCAGCTGTGTGGTCATGTGATTATATGAGGCAGACAAGCTTGCTGGAGCTGTGTGGTCATGTGATTATATGAGGCAGACAAGCTTGCTGGAGCTGTGTGGTCATGTAATTATAAGAAACAGACAAGCTTGCTGGAGCTGTGTGGTCATGTAATTATAAGAAACAGACAAGCTTGCTGGAGCTGCGTGGTCATGTGATTATATGAGGCAGACAAGCTTGCTGGAGCTGTGTGGTCATGTGATTATATGAGGCAGACAAGCTTGCTGGCACTGTGTGGTCCTGTGATTATATGAGGCAGACAAGCTTGCTGGCACTGAGTGGTCATGTGATTATATGAGGAAGACGAGCTTGCTGGCACTGTGTGGTCATGTGATTATATGAGGCAGACAAGCTTGCTGGCACTGTGTGGCCATGTGATTATATGAGGCAGGCAAGCTTGCTGGAGCTGTGTGGTCATGTGATTATATGAGGCAGACAAGCATGCTGCAGCTGTGTGGTCATGTGATTATATGAGGCAGACAAGCTTGCTGGAGCTGTGTGGTCATGTGATTATATGAGGCAGACAAGCTTGCTGGAGCTGTGTGGTCATGTGATTATATGAGGCAGACAAGCATGCTGCAGCTGTGTGGTCATGTGATTATATGAGGCAGACAAGCTTGCTGGCACTGTGTGGTCATGTGATTATATGAGGCAGACAAGCTTGCTGGAGCTGCGTGGTCATGTGATTATATGAGGAAGACGAGCTTGCTGGCACTGAGTGGTCATGTGATTATATGAGGCAGACAAGCTTGCTGGCACTGAGTGGTCATGTGATTATATGAGGAAGACGAGCTTGCTGGCACTGTGTGGTCATGTGATTATATGAGGCAGACAAGCTTGCTGGAGCTATGTGATCATGTGATTATATGAGGCAGACAAGCTTGCTGGCGCTGTGTGGTCATGTGATTATATGAGGCAGACAAGCTTGCTGGAGCTGTGTGGTCATGTGATTATATGAGGCAGACAAGCTTGCTGGAGCTGTGTGGTCATGTGATTATATGAGGCAGACAAGCTTGCTGGAGCTGTGTGGTCATGTGATTATATGAGGCAGACAAGCTTGCTGGAGCTGCGTGGTCATGTGATTATGAGGCAGACAAGCTTGCTGGAGCTGTGTGGTCATGTGATTATGAGGCAGACAAGCTTGCTGGAGCTATGTGATCATGTGATTATATGAGGCAGACAAGCTTGCTGGAGCTGTGTGGTCATGTGATTATATGAGGCAGACAAGCTTGCTGGCACTGTGTGGTCATCTGATTATATGAGGCAGACAAGCTTGCTGGAGCTATGTGATCATGTGATTATATGAGGCAGACAAGCTTGCTGGAGCTGCGTGGTCATGTGATTATGAGGCAGACAAGCTTGCTGGAGCTGTGTGGCCATGTGATTATGAGGCAGACAAGCTTGCTGGCACTGTGTGGTCATGTGATTATATGAGGCAGACAAGCTTGCAGGAACTGTGTGGTCATGTGATTATATGAGGCAGACAAGCTTGCTGGAGCTGTGTGGTCATGTGATTATATGAGGCAGACAAGCTTGCTGGAGCTGTGTGGTCATGTGATTATATGAGGCAGACAAGCTTGCTGGAGCTGTGTGGTCATGTGATTATATGAGGCAGACAAGCTTGCTGGAGCTGTGTGGTCATGTGATTATATGAGGCAGACAAGCTTGCTGGCACTGTGTGGTCATGTGATTATATGAGGCAGACAAGCTTGCTGGCACTGTGTGGTCATGTGATTATATGAGGCAGACAAGCTTGCAGGAACTGTGTGGCCATGTGATTATGAGGCAGACAAGCTTGCTGGCACTGTGTGGTCATGTGATTATATGAGGCAGACAAGCTTGCTGGAGCTGTGTGGTCATGTGATTATATGAGGCAGACAAGCTTGCTGGCACTGTGTGGTCATGTGATTATATGAGGCAGACAAGCTTGCTGGAGCTGTGTGGCCATGTGATTATATGAGGCAGACAAGCTTGCTGGCACTGTGTGGTCATGTGATTATATGAGGCAGACAAGCTTGCAGGAGCTGTGTGGTCATGTGATTATATGAGGCAGACAAGCTTGCTGGAGCTGTGTGGTCATGTGATTATATGAGGCAGACAAGCTTGCTGGAGCTGTGTGGTCATGTGATTATATGAGGCAGACAAGCTTGCTGGCACTGTGTGCCCATGTGATTATATGAGGCAGACAAGCTTGCTGGCACTGTGTGGTCATGTGATTATATGAGGCAGACAAGCTTGCTGGCACTGTGTGGTCATGTGATTATATTAGGCAGACAAGCTTGCAGGAACTGTGTGCCCATGTGATTATATGAGGCAGACAAGCTTGCTGGCACTGTGTGCCCATGTGATTATATGAGGCAGACAAGCTTGCTGGAGCTGTATGGTCATGTGATTTTATGAGGCAGACAAGCTTGCTGGAGCTTTATGGTCATGTGATTATATGAGGCAGACAAGCTTGCTGGCACTGTGTGGTCATGTGATTATGAGGCAGACAAGCTTGCTGGAGCTGTGTGGCCTTGTGATTATATGAGGCAGACAAGCTTGCTGGAGCTTTGTGGTCATGTGATTATATGAGGCAGACAAGCTTGCTGGAGCTGTGTGGTCATGTGATTATATGAGGCAGACAAGCTTGCTGGCACTGTGTGATCATGTGATTATATGAGGCAGACAAGCTTGCTGGAGCTGTGTGGTCATGTGATTATATGAGGCAGACAAGCTTGCAGGAACTGTGTGGCCATGTGATTATATGAGGCAGGCAAGCTTGCTGGAGCTGTGTGGTCATGTGATTATATGAGGCAGACAAGCTTGCTGGAGCTGTGTGGTCATGTGATTATATGAGGCAGACAAGTTTGCTGGAGCTGTGTGGTCATGTGATTATATGAGGCAGACAAGCTTGCTGGCACTGTGTGGTCATGTGATTATATGAGGCAGACAAGCTTGCGGGAGCTGTGTGGTCATGTGATTATATGAGGCAGACAAGCTTGCTGGCACTGTGTGCCCATGTGATTATATGAGGCAGACAAGCTTGCTGGCACTGTGTGGTCATGTGATTATATGAGGCAGACAAGCTTGCGGGAGCTGTGTGGTCATGTGATTATATGAGGCAGACAAGCTTGCTGGCACTGTGTGCCCATGTGATTATATGAGGCAGACAAGCTTGCTGGCACTGTGTGGTCATGTGATTATATGAGGCAGACAAGCTTGCGGGAGCTGTGTGGTCATGTGATTTATATGAGGCAGACAAGCTTGCTGGCACTGTGTGCCCATGTGATTATATGAGGCAGACAAGCTTGCTGGCACTGCGTGGTCATGTGATTATGAGGAAGACAAGCTTGCAGGCACTGTGTGGTCATGTGATTATATGAGGCAGACAAGCTTGCTGGAGCTGCATGATCATGTGATTATATGAGGCAGACAAGCTTGCTGGAGCTGTGTGGTCATGTGATTATATGAGGCAGACAAGCTTGCTGGCACTGTGTGGTCATGTGATTGGTTCTGTGTTTTTCCCGTGAAGGAATACGTCTTGGCACACACTGAAATGCCCAGTAATTTGGAAGCTGCTGAAGCCGCCATTAAGAAACAGGAGGACTTCATGACCACGATGGACGCCAGTGAAGAGAAGATCAATGCGGTTGTGGATACCGGCAGAAGATTAGTCAAAGACGGCAACATCAACTCGGATAAAATTGAGGAAAAAGTTGACTCTATTGACAGCAGGTATGTGAGGGCTTCTCTCATCACTGCTTTCTCTTGTATGGGTAAGCTGGCTGGAGCAGTTTTGAGGTACTGCCTTGTATAGCATATTGGGCACAAGACAGTAAGACGGTCTATCCAGGTGCACTTGCTGCAGTTCTGTGCTTTGAAGTATCGGGTTCTCCTTGGTTGTACAATGTCTTCTCTGCAAGGTGTCAGAGGGTTAGGGTTACCACCCTTCCCCCCCCCCTCCCCCATACAGCTGTACAGGGTCTCCTCTACAAGGTGTCAGGGGGTTAGGGTTACCTCACTCCCCCCCCCCCCCATACAGCTGTACAGGATCTCCTCTACAAGGTGTCAGGGGGTTAGGGTTACCTCACTTCCCCCCCCCCCATACAGCTGTACAGGGTCTCCTCTACAAGGCGACAGGGTCACCCCCCCCCCCATATACAGGGTCTCCTCTACAAGGTGTTAGGGTTACCTCACTCCCCCCCCCCCCATACAGCTGTACAGGGTCTCCTCTACAAGGCGTCAGGGTTACCCCCCCCCCCATACAGCTGTACAGGGTCTCCTCTACAAGGTGTCAGGGGGTTAGGGTTACCTCACTCCCCCCCCCCCCATACAGCTGTACAGGGTCTCCTCTACAAGGTGTCAGGGGGTTAGGGTTACCTCACTTCCCCCCCATACAGCTGTACAGGGTCTCCTCTACAAGGCGACAGGGTCACCCCCCCCCCCCCCATATACAGGGTCTCCTCTACAAGGTGTCAGGGGGTTAGGGTTACCTCACTCCCCCCCCCCCCCCCCCATATACAGCTGTACAGGGTCTCCTCTACAAGGCGTCAGGGTTACCCCCCCCCCCCCCATATGCAGTTGTACAGGGTCTCCTCTGCAAGGTGTCAGATTCATGGTCGCCTGCGTTGCAAGTGGAATCGAGGCCTTAGGCTGGATCCACATTCGTTTTCTGCATCAGTTTTTATGCATCAGTTGTCAGGGCTGCATTGCTGTCAGTTTCTCTGCATGTGGAAAATGCATTTAAGTGTCAACTAGCCCATTGATTAACATTACAATCCAGGGAACAGGTCGCTGCAACCACTGCACCTGCTGTGATCAGGAGGAGAACTCCAAAAAGCCAGGTAACTGTAGTAGATAAGAATTCCTCTGCACTGATCTCAGAATAAAAGTCCAATTCTTATTGAGGCAATTGTGGACATACAGCTTATATAGATGTATTGCTGTTTCTCCACTATTGTGTCAATAAAAATTGGACTTTTATTCTGAGATCGGTGCAGCGAAATTCTTATCTACTACATTGATTAACATTAGTTCTCTTTTTCCTGTGCAGAAAACGTGCAGAGAAACTGACTATGAGTCCAGCCTAAAGGTGCGTACACACGCCATACGTCCGCAAACGACGGGTCCGCCAGACCCTCCCGCTGGGCGGAGGTTCTGCCGACAGAAGCATGTGTGTACGCGCTGTCGGCAGACAGCAGATCGTTCAGAAACAGCCTCATCAGTCTGCCGACAACGTGTACACACGTGCTACTGTCGGCAGAACGTCCACCCTGCGGGAGGGTCTGGCGGACCCGTCATTTACGGAAGTATGGCGCGTGTACACACGTGCTACTGTCAGCAGAACGTCCGCCCTGCCGGAGGGCCTGGCGGACCCGTCGTTTACGGAAGTATGGCGTGTGTACACACGTGCTACTGTCGGCAGAACGTCCACTCTGCGGGAGGGCCTGGCAGACCCGTCGTTTGCAGAAGTATGGCGTGTGTACACACGTGCTACTGTCGGCAGAACGTCCGCCCTGCGGGAGGACCTGGCAGACTCGTCGTTTACGGAAGTATGGCGTGTGTACGCGCCTTTAATCTAAAACTACAAATTGGCTTTGTCTTGTTCATACTTTATCATGGGGCCAAATAAGGTGTGCAATATTTATCTATTTGAAGAATACCCATGCTGAAGTATTGAGATACTTTGTGCAGCGCCACGGAATATGTTGGTGCTTTATAAATCAATAATAATAATTACCTAAAGAGAGGGACGCCTCAGGAAACTATTGAGGCGGCTTCCTTCGCTCCTCTGATGTTCCCCTCACGCCCCTACTATGTATTGTCACTAATCCTATTGGGGCCGCGCAGCTTCTCTTCCTGCAGTGTGGCGGCTCAGTAGCTGCTTGGGGCCGCCCGCACATGTGCAGTAAACTGGTGCTGTGGGCTCTGTGCTAGTGCGCATGTGCAGCCGTGCTCATGAGTCTACTGCGTGGCCACGCTGCAGGAAGAGGAACTGCGCGTTCCCAATGTGGAGACGGATCGCACTCAGCGGCGGAGGATGCCAGACCACCCACACATGTGCAGTAAACTGATGCTGTGGGCTCTGTGCTAGTGCGCATGTGCAGCCGTGCTCATGAGTCTACTGCGTGGCCACGCTGCAGGAAGAGGAACTGCGCGTTCCCAATGTGGAGACGGGCCGCGCTCAGCGGCAGGGGACCACCGGGGGAAGACTCAATAGGATCCTGAGGCTTCCCTCTCTACACGTGAGGATCTCATTCTGATCCCGAGCTTCAGCTCATGATCTCTTTACCTTCTTAGTGGTAAACTTATTTTATGCAATTAATATTTTAAGTTTTCGGTTTTTTTAGGCATAAGAGAAATCGAGAGGCAGCAAATGATCTTTTATCACGGTTGAAGGACAACCGAGAAATGCAGAAGTTCCTCCAAGATTGCCAGGAGGTATGTGATGCCCACACATGTATGTAATGCACACAGATGGATGTCGGGAGGTATGTGATGCCCACACATGTATGTAATGCACACAGATGGATGCCAGGAGGTATGTGATGCCCACACATGTATGTAATGCACACAGATGGATGCCGGGAGGTATGTGATGCCCACACATGTATGTAATGAACACAGGTGGATGCCGGGAGGTATGTGATGCCCACACATGTATGTAATGCACACAGGTGGATGCCGGGAGGTATGTGATGCCCACACATGTATGTAATGCACACAGATGGATGCAGGGAGGTATGTGATGCCCACACATGTATGTAATGCACACAGATGGATGCCAGGAGGTATGTGTTGCCCACACATGTATGTAATGCACACAGATGGATGCCGGGAGGTATGTGATGCCCACACATGTATGTAATGCACACAGATGGATGCCGGGAGGTATGTGATGCCCACACATGTATGTAATGCACACAGATGGATGTCGGGAGGTATGTGATGCCCACACATGTACGTAATGCACACAGATGGGTGCCGGGAGGTATGTGATGCCCACACATGTATGTAATGCACACAGATGGATGCCGGGAGGTATGTGATGCCCACACATGTATGTAATGCACACAGGTGGATGCCGGGAGGTATGTGATGCCCACACATGTATGTAATACACACAGGTGGATGCTGGGAGGTATGTGATGCCCACACATGTATGTAATGCACACAGATGGATGCCAGGAGGTATGTGTTGCCCACACATGTATGTAATGCACACAGATGGATGCCGGGAGGTATGTGATGCCCACACATGTATGTAATGCACACAGATGGATGCTGGGAGGTATGTGATGCCCACACATGTATGTAATGCACACAGATGGATGCCGGGAGGTATGTGATGCCCACACATGTACGTAATGCACACAGATGGATGCCGGGAGGTATGTGATGCCCACACATGTACGTAATGCACACAGATGGATGCCGGGAGGTATGTGATGCCCACACATGTACGTAATGCACACAGGTGGATGCTGGGAGGTATGTGATGCCCACACATGTATGTAATGCACACAGATGGATGCTGGGAGGTATGTGATGCCCACACATGTATGTAATGCACACAGATGGATGCCGGGAGGTATGTGATGCCCACACATGTATGTAATGCACACAGATGGATGCCGGGAGGTATGTGATGCCCACACATGTACGTAATGCACACAGATGGATGCCGGGAGGTATGTGATGCCCACACATGTATGTAATGCACACAGATGGATGCCAGGAGGTATGTGATGCCCACACATGTACGTAATGCACACAGGTGGATGCTGGGAGGTATGTGATGCCCACACATGTATGTAATGCACACAGATGGATGCTGGGAGGTATGTGATGCCCACACATGTATGTAATGCACACAGATGGATGCCGGGAGGTATGTGATGCCCACACATGTATGTAATGCACACAGATGGATGCCAGGAGGTATGTGATGCCCACACATGTACGTAATGCACACAGGTGGATGCTGGGAGGTATGTGATGCCCACACATGTATGTAATGCACACAGATGGATGCTGGGAGGTATGTGATGCCCACACATGTATGTAATGCACACAGATGGATGCTGGGAGGTATGTGATGCCCACACATGTATGTAATGCACACAGATGGATGCCGGGAGGTATGTGATGCCCACACATGTATGTAATGCACACAGATGGATGCCGGGAGGTATGTGATGCCCACACATGTATGTAATGCACACAGATGGATGCCGGGAGGTATGTGATGCCCACACATGTATGTAATGCACACAGATGGATGCCGGGAGGTATGTGATGCCCACACATGTATGTAATGCACACAGATGGATGCCGGGAGGTATGTGATGCCCACACATGTATGTAATGCACACAGATGGATGCCGGGAGGTATGTGATGCCCACACATGTATGTAATGCACACAGATGGATGCCGGGAGGTATGTGATGCCCACACATGTACGTAATGCACACAGATGGATGCCGGGAGGTATGTGATGCCCACACATGTATGTAATGCACACAGATGGGTGCCGGGAGGTATGTGATGCCCACACATGTATGTAATGCACACAGATGGATGCCGGGAGGTATGTGATGCCCACACATGTATGTAATGCACACAGATGGATGCCGGGAGGTATGTGATGCCCACACATGTACGTAATGCACACAGATGGATGTCGGGAGGTATGTGATGCCCACACATGTACGTAATGCACACAGATGGATGCCGGGAGGTATGTGATGCCCACACATGTATGTAATGCACACAGATGGATGCCGGGAGGTATGTGATGCCCACACATGTATGTAATGCACACAGATGGGTGCCGGGAGGTATGTGATGCCCACACATGTATGTAATGCACACAGATGGATGCCGGGAGGTATGTGATGCCCACACATGTATGTAATGCACACAGGTGGATGCCGGGAGGTATGTGATGCCCACACATGTATGTAATACACACAGGTGGATGCTGGGAGGTATGTGATGCCCACACATGTATGTAATGCACACAGATGGATGCCAGGAGGTATGTGTTGCCCACACATGTATGTAATGCACACAGATGGATGCCGGGAGGTATGTGATGCCCACACATGTATGTAATGCACACAGATGGATGCTGGGAGGTATGTGATGCCCACACATGTATGTAATGCACACAGATGGATGCCAGGAGGTATGTGATGTCCACACATGTACGTAATGCACACAGATGGATGCCGGGAGGTATGTGATGCCCACACATGTATGTAATGCACACAGATGGATGCTGGGAGGTATGTGATGCCCACACATGTACGTAATGCACACAGGTGGATGCTGGGAGGTATGTGATGCCCACACATGTATGTAATGCACACAGGTGGATGCCGGGAGGTATGTGATGCCCACACATGTATGTAATGCACACAGATGGATGCCGGGAGGTATGTGATGCCCACACATGTATGTAATGCACACAGATGGATGCCAGGAGGTATGTGATGCCCACACATGTATGTAATGCACACAGATGGATGCCGGGAGGTATGTGATGCCCACACATGTATGTAATGCACACAGATGGATGCTGGGAGGTATGTGATGCCCACACATGTATGTAATGCACACAGGTGGATGCCGGGAGGTATGTGATGCCCACACATGTATGTAATGCACACAGATGGATGCCGGGAGGTATGTGATGCCCACACATGTATGTAATGCACACAGATGGATGCCGGGAGGTATGTGATGCCCACACATGTATGTAATGCACACAGATGGATGCCAGGAGGTATGTGATGCCCACACATGTATGTAATGCACACAGATGGATGCCGGGAGGTATGTGATGCCCACACATGTATGTAATGCACACAGATGGATGCTGGGAGGTATGTGATGCCCACACATGTATGTAATGCACACAGATGGATGCCGGGAGGTATGTGATGCCCACACATGTACGTAATGCACACAGATGGATGCCGGGAGGTATGTGATGCCCACACATGTACGTAATGCACACAGATGGATGCCGGGAGGTATGTGATGCCCACACATGTATGTAATGCACACAGATGGATGCCAGGAGGTATGTGATGCCCACACATGTACGTAATGCACACAGGTGGATGCTGGGAGGTATGTGATGCCCACACATGTATGTAATGCACACAGATGGATGCTGGGAGGTATGTGATGCCCACACATGTATGTAATGCACACAGATGGATGCCGGGAGGTATGTGATGCCCACACATGTATGTAATGCACACAGATGGATGCCAGGAGGTATGTGATGCCCACACATGTACGTAATGCACACAGGTGGATGCTGGGAGGTATGTGATGCCCACACATGTATGTAATGCACACAGATGGATGCCGGGAGGTATGTGATGCCCACACATGTATGTAATGCACACAGATGGATGCCGGGAGGTATGTGATGCCCACACATGTATGTAATGCACACAGATGGATGCCGGGAGGTATGTGATGCCCACACATGTATGTAATGCACACAGAGGGATGCTGGGAGGTATGTGATGCCCACACATGTATGTAATGCACACAGAGGGATGCTGGGAGGTATGTGATGCCCACACATGTATGTAATGAACACAGATGGATGCTGGGAGGTATGTGATGCCCACACATGTATGTAATGCACACAGGTGGATGCCGGGAGGTATGTGATGCCCACACATGTATGTAATGCACACAGATGGATGCCGGGAGGTATGTGATGCCCACACATGTATGTAATGCACACAGATGGATGCTGGGAGGTATGTGATGCCCACACATGTATGTAATGCACACAGATGGATGCCGGGAGGTATGTGATGCCCACACATGTATGTAATGCACACAGATGGATGCTGGGAGGTATGTGATGCCCACACATGTATGTAATGCACACAGATGGATGCCGGGAGGTATGTGATGCCCACACATGTACGTAATGCACACAGATGGATGCCGGGAGGTATGTGATGCCCACACATGTATGTAATGCACACAGATGGATGCCGGGAGGTATGTGATGCCCACACATGTATGTAATGCACACAGATGGATGCCAGGAGGTATGTGATGCCCACACATGTATGTAATGCACACAGATGGATGCCAGGAGGTATGTGATGCCCACACATGTATGTAATGCACACAGATGGATGCCGGGAGGTATGTGATGCCCACACATGTATGTAATGCACACAGATGGATGCCGGGAGGTATGTGATGCCCACACATGTATGTAATGCACACAGATGGATGCTGGGAGGTATGTGATGCCCACACATGTATGTAATGCACACAGATGGATGCCGGGAGGTATGTGATGCCCACACATGTATGTAATGCACACAGATGGATGTCGGGAGGTATGTGATGCCCACACATGTACGTAATGCACACAGATGGATGCCGGGAGGTATGTGATGCCCACACATGTATGTAATGCACACAGATGGATGCCGGGAGGTATGTGATGCCCACACATGTATGTAATGCACACAGATGGATGCCAGGAGGTATGTGATGCCCACACATGTATGTAATGCACACAGATGGATGCTGGGAGGTATGTGATGCCCACACATGTACGTAATGCACACAGATGGATGCCAGGAGGTATGTGATGCCCACACATGTACGTAATGCACACAGATGGATGCCGGGAGGTATGTGATGCCCACACATGTATGTAATGCACACAGATGGATGCCGGGAGGTATGTGATGCCCACACATGTACGTAATGCACACAGATGGATGCCGGGAGGTATGTGATGCCCACACTTGTATGTAATGCACACAGATGGATGCCGGGAGGTATGTGATGCCCACACATGTATGTAATGCACACAGATGGATGCCGGGAGGTATGTGATGCCCACACATGTATGTAATGCACACAGATGGATGTCGGGAGGTATGTGATGCCCACACATGTACGTAATGCACACAGATGGATGCCGGGAGGTATGTGATGCCCACACATGTACGTAATGCACACAGATGGATGTCGGGAGGTATGTGATGCCCACACATGTACGTAATGCACACAGATGGATGCCGGGAGGTATGTGATGCCCACACATGTATGTAATGCACACAGATGGATGCCGGGAGGTATGTGATGCCCACACATGTACGTAATGCACACAGGTGGATGCTGGGAGGTATGTGATGCCCACACATGTATGTAATGCACACAGATGGATGCCGGGAGGTATGTGATGCCCACACATGTATGTAATGCACACAGATGGATGCCAGGAGGTATGTGATGCCCACACATGTATGTAATGCACACAGATGGATGCCAGGAGGTATGTGATGCCCACACATGTATGTAATGCACACAGATGGATGCTGGGAGGTATGTGATGCCCACACATGTATGTAATGCACACAGATGGATGCCGGGAGGTATGTGATGTCCACACATGTACGTAATGCACACAGATGGATGCCAGGAGGTATGTGATGCCCACACATGTACGTAATGCACACAGATGGATGCCGGGAGGTATGTGATGCCCACACATGTATGTAATGCACACAGATGGATGTCGGGAGGTATGTGATGCCCACACATGTATGTAATGCACACAGGTGGATGCTGGGAGGTATGTGATGCCCACACATGTATGTAATGCACACAGATGGATGCCGGGAGGTATGTGATGCCCACACATGTATGTAATGCACACAGATGGATGCCGGGAGGTATGTGATGCCCACACATGTATGTAATGCACACAGATGGATGCCGGGAGGTATGTGATGCCCACACATGTACGTAATGCACACAGATGGATGCCAGGAGGTATGTGATGCCCACACATGTACGTAATGCACACAGATGGATGCCGGGAGGTATGTGATGCCCACACATGTATGTAATGCACACAGATGGATGCCGGGAGGTATGTGATGCCCACACATGTATGTAATGCACACAGATGGATGCCAGGAGGTATGTGATGCCCACACATGTATGTAATGCACACAGATGGATGCCAGGAGGTATGTGATGCCCACACATGTATGTAATGCACACAGATGGATGCTGGGAGGTATGTGATGCCCACACATGTACGTAATGCACACAGATGGATGCTGGGAGGTATGTGATGCCCACACATGTATGTAATGCACACAGATGGATGCCAGGAATTGCGAACACTTGTTGCATCGTTTAACGTGTTTTTTCTTCAAATAGCATTAATAAGCATTTTGTAATGATGAGGTTCCCTGGTCCTGTGCTTCTCCAGTTTCTGATGTTTAATGTGCTGTGTAAGGATACAGTCCATAATAAACCGGTTTTAGGAAAAGTTGTTAACAATGTCCCCTCCTCTAGGTTGCTGTAACAGAAAAGGGTTTTTGTTCATTGCTGTTCAATACATCCCCAAATCAAAGGCTGCGTATTGTTTATAGTGGGTAAAACTGTCACGTTTTCCTCCTTGTTGCTCCTTGGCTGTGGATAGACTCGATTATAGAGCCATTTACTTCTGCTACATTATAGAGCCATTTACTTCTGATATATTCTAGAGCCATTTACTTCTGATAGATTCTAGAGCCATTTACTTCTGATAGATTCTAGAGCCATTTAACTCTGATAGATTCTAGAGCCATTTACTTCTGATAGATTATAGAACCATTCACTTCTAATAGATTCTAGAGCCATTTACTTCTAATAGATTATAGAACCATTTACTTCAGCTAGATTATAGAGCCATTTGCTTCTGATAAATTATAGAGCCATTTGCTTCTGATAGATTCTAGAGCCATTAACTTCTGATAGATTCTAGAGCCATTTCCTTTTGCTGGATTATAGAGCCATTCACTTCTGCTAGATTATAGAGCCATTTACTTCAGATAGATTATAGAGCCATTTACTTCTGCTAGATTCTAGAGCCATTTGCTTCTGATAAATTATAGAGCCGTTTGCTTCTGATAGATTCTAGAGCCATTAACTTCTGATAGATTCTAGAGCCATTTCCTTTTGCTGGATTATAGAGCCATTCACTTCTGATAGATTATAGAGCCATTTACTTAAATGGTTCTTGTAAGAGCAGTCACTGTTTTTATTGCTCTATGTTAAATCACTATTGCTGTGACATAAATACAGAGGTGTTAGCAAGCAGTAGTTCCTGTGTAAGAGAAGTCAGCGCTTTTATTGCTGTCTGTTAAATCACTATTGCTAAGACATAAATACAGTAGTGTCAGTAAGCAGTGGTTCCCGTGTAAGAGAAGTCAGCGCTTTTATTGCTGTCTATGTTAAATCACTATTGCTAGGACATAAATACAGTGATGTTAGTAAGCAGTGGTTCCTGTGAAAGAGAAGTCAGCAGTGGCTGTGTAATATAGTGGACTCGGGGTTCATTGTCAAGCCTGGATGAAATGTTCCATATGCTGTTCATAGTTTTTACCACATTTAATGCGCTCCAGATGTTTCAGGCAGTGGATTTTGTAATAACATGACTTGTATCTTATGAGTAATGATGCTTTTTCTGCCTGTCTTCCAGCTGTCCTTGTGGATTAATGAGAAAATGCTGACTGCCAGGGATATGTCGTATGATGAGGCCAGGAACCTGCACAGTAAATGGCTGAAGCACCAAGCGTTTATGGCTGAGCTGGCATCCAACAAAGAATGGCTGGACAAAATCGAGAAGGTGAGGC
The DNA here is from genome assembly GCF_040937935.1 of Hyperolius riggenbachi. Lineage (NCBI taxonomy): Eukaryota > Metazoa > Chordata > Amphibia > Anura > Hyperoliidae > Hyperolius > Hyperolius riggenbachi. The sequence continues at coordinate 502,896,222 of NC_090649.1, forward strand.
ATTCTAATAGCTGTACGTCAGCTGAGCTGGGAGCTTTGTGTATTGGCAGCTGGCCCTGTGATGCTGAAGTCAGAATAATAACAAGCCAGACCAACACACTTCCCCAGATATCGCTGTAAATAAGCTTTATGTAGCAGGGATAAAACTGAGATAAATACGCTGGATTTTAAGAGGCTGACGTTTTCTTAAAATGAAAGTTTTTCTTAAAATGAAAGTTAAGAGGTTTGTGATGTGCCCCCTTATTCCCACACTTCCTGTTTAGGGGTTGGGGATGTGCCCCCTTATTCCCACACTTCCTGTTTAGGGGTTGGGGATGTGCCCCCTTATTCCCACACTTCCTGTTTAGGGGTTGGGGATGTGCCCCCTTATTCCCACACTTCCTGTTTAGGGGTTGGGGATGTGCCCCCTTATTCCCACACTTCCTGTTTAGGGGTTGGGGATGTGCCCCCTTATTCCCACACTTCCTGTTTAGGGGTTGGGGATGTGCCCCCTTATTCCCACACTTCCTGTTTAGGGGTTGGGGATGTGCTCCCTTATTCCCACACTTCCTGTTTAGGGGTTGGGGATGTGCCCCCTTATTCCCACACTTCCTGTTTAGGGGTTGGGGATGTGCCCCCTTATTCCCACACTTCCTGTTTAGGGGTTGGGGATGTGCTCCCTTATTCCCACACTTCCTGTTTAGGGGTTGGGGATGTGCCCCCTTATTCCCACACTTCCTGCTTAGGGGTTGGGGATGTGCTCCCTTATTCCCACGCTTCCTGTTTAGGGGTTGGGGATGTGCTCCCTTATTCCCACACTTCCTGTTTAGGGGTTGGTGACTGTAGGGCTGTACTCCTCTACATGACATGTTCTGGTGACTGTAGGGCTGTACTCCTCTACATGACATGTTCTGGTGACTGTAGGGCTGTACTCCTCTACATGACATGTTCTGGTGACTGTAGGGCTGTACTCCCTCTACGTGACATGTTCTGGTGACTGTAGGGCTGTACTCCTCTACATGACATGTCCTGGTGACTGTAGGGCTGTACTCCTCTACATGACATGGTATGGTGACTGTAGGGCTGTACTCCTCTACATGACATGTTCTGGTGACTGTAGGGCTGTACTCCTCTACATGACATGTTCTGGTGACTGTAGGGCTGTACTCCTCTACATGACATGTTCTGGTAACTGTAGGGCTGTGCTCCTCTACATGACATGTTCTGGTGACTGTAGGGCTGTACTCCCTCTACGTGACATGTTCTGGTGACTGTAGGGCTGTACTCCTCTACATGACTTGTTCTGGTGACTGTAGAGCTGTACTCCTCTACAGGACATGTTCTGGTGACTGTAGGGCTGTACTCCTCTACATGACATGTCCTGGTGACTGTAGGCTGTACTCCTCTACATGACATGGTATGGTGACTGTAGGGCTGTACTCCTCTACATGACATGTCCTGGTGACTGTAGGCTGTACTCCTCTACATGACATGGTATGGTGACTGTAGGGCTGTACTCCTCTACATGACATGTTCTGGAGACTGTAGGGCTGTACTCCTCTACATGACATGTTCTGGTGACTGTAGGGCTGTACTCCTCTACATGACATGTTCTGGTGACTGTAGGGCTGTACTCCTCTACATGACATGTTCTGGTGACTGTAGGGCTGTGCTCCTCCACATGACATGTCCTGGTGACTGTAGGCTGTACTCCTCTACATGACATGTTCTGGTGACTGTAGGGCTGTGCTCCTCTACATGACATGTTCTGGTGACTGTAGGGCTGTACTCCTCTACATGACATGTACTGGTGACTGTAGGCTGTACTCCTCTACATGACATTTCCTGGTGGCCATAGGGCTGTGCTCCTCTACATGACATGTTCTGGTGGCTGTAGGGCTGTACTCCTCTACATGACATGTTCTGGTGACTGTAGGGCTGTACTCCTCTACATGACATTTCCTGGTGGCCATAGGGCTGTGCTCCTCTACATGACATGTTCTGGTGGCTGTAGGGCTGTACTCCTCTACATGACATGTTCTGGTGACTGTAGGGCTGTACTCCTCTACATGACATGTTCTGGTGACTGTAGGGCTGTACTCCTCTACATGACATGTTCTGGTGGCTGTAGGGCTTTGCTCCTCTACATGACATGTTCTGGTGACTGTAGGGCTGTACTCCTCTACATGACATGTTCTGGTGGCTTTAGGGCTTTGCTCCTCTACATGACATGTTCTGGTGACTGTAGGGCTGTGCTCCTCTACATGACATGTTCTGGTGACTGTAGGGCTGTACTCCTCTACATAACATGTTCTGGAGACTGTAGGGCTGTGCTCCTCTACATGACATGTTCTGGTGACTGTAGGGCTGTACTCCTCTACATGACATGTTCTGGTGGCTTTAGGGCTTTGCTCCTCTACATGACATGTTCTGGTGACTGTAGGGCTGTGCTCCTCTACATGACATGTTCTGGTGACTGTAGGGCTGTACTCCTCTACATGACATGTTCTGGTGACTGTAGGGCTGTGCTCCTCTACATGACATGTTCTGGTGACTGTAGGGCTGTACTCCTCTACATGACATGTTCTGGTGACTGTAGGGCTGTGCTCCTCTACATGACATTTCCTGGTGGCCATAGGGCTGTGCTCCTCTACATGACATGTTCTGGTGGCTGTAGGGCTGTACTCCTCTACATGACATGTTCTGGTGACTGTAGGGCTGTACTCCTCTACATGACATGTTCTGGTGACTGTAGGGCTGTACTCCTCTACATGACATGTTCTGGTGACTGTAGGGCTGTACTCCTCTACATGACATGTTCTGGTGACTGTAGGGTTGTGCGCTGCGGAGGTAGTCCTGTAGAAGACTTCTAGGTTGTTGGAATTCTTCCCCTGGTAATGTTACTTTGGAACTCCCATCTTGTAGACGCTAGCTATGACTGCACGGGGAAAGAAGCTCATACTTTGTGCTGCTGTTACAATACTGTGTTTACGTTTTGGTTTTTTACCTCCAGACTTTTGCTTTCCAAGAATTGTGTTTTGTGGCTCATATAATAATCAATGTGAGATTTGCTCCTGAGTGTTCTGCTTCTGTTGTAGGAAGGAAACCAGCTGATTGCAGAGAAGCCAGAGATGGAGCCCATAGTGAGGGAAAAGATGACAGCCTTGCAGAAAATGTGGGAAGAGCTGGAATCCACCACCCAGACCAAGGCCCAGAGGCTGTTTGATGCCAACAAAGCTGAACTGTTCACCCAGAGCTGTGCAGATCTGGACAAGTGGCTGCATGGACTGGAGAGCCAGATCCAGTCTGATGACTACGGCAAGGACCTGACCAGCGTCAACATCCTGCTGAAGAAGCAACAGGTGAGTGAGAGCCGGCAGGACTGGTGTAGGACAATCAGGTATTCTCCCGTAGTCCACGCTAGTCTATGCAGTGCTGATCCTCCAGGCTGGATTCTGCACCAGTTCCCTACTTCTGCTTTCTCCCGATATTGTCTTTGCTTGCTTTGTTTGCCGTCTGCATCTTCCACACAATGACTGGTAAAATTGAAGCACTACTTTGCAGCAGAAGATTGACAGGTTCTCAAAGTCTTAGCAAGCCAAGAGTACTGGAGCTTTTTGATGGTTGTCGTTGGCTGGGAATAAAGTATGTGATGTCAGAATTGGCTTCCTTAGTAGAATCTTCTGTAAATTTTCCCATGTTCGTTCATCTAGCTTACCACTCTTGAAAATGCCAAATACCCATAAAATGTGTTGTGAATTGTAAAATGTAAAATTCATGCTTATAATATGACCATTTGCCCTATAAAATACTTTTTTTTTTACAATGTTGCTGTGACTTACAGTAGGTTGTACGGATCTGACCTCATGGGGGATTCTCACTATCTCATTTTTTTCTTTGCAAATGCAATCCTTGTAAAGGATCTCTACAAAGATGCCCGCCAGCTTTCCTACTCATTTACACACTATTTTCACGGTTGGACTGAGAAACTGCCAGTCAGAAAGTGATTTTGAAATTAAATGCCTTAGTATCCCCCATGAGGTTATAGACTAGACAATAACATAATATATCTTCCTTACCTACTGTAAGTGACAGTGCAATAGTAAAAAGGTAACAAATATAGTACATATTACTCTGGGAGAAATCTATATTTTTATGAAAGTGCAGGTAGTCCCCAAGTTCAAGAGTCCTGCACTGTACAGGGAGCTGAGAGTCCTGCGGCGTGCAGGGAGCTGAGAGTCCTGCGGCGTGCGGGGAGCTGAGAGTCCTGCGGCGTGCGGGGAGCTGAGAGTCCTGCGGCGTGCGGGGAGCTGAGAGTCCTGCGGCGTGCGGGGAGCTGAGAGTCCTGCGGCGTGCGGGGAGCTGAGAGTCCTGCGGCGTGCGGGGAGCTGAGAGTCCTGCGGCGTGCGGGGAGCTGAGAGTCCTGCGGCGTGCGGGGAGCTGAGAGTCCTGCGGCGTGCGGGGAGCTGAGAGTCCTGCGGCGTGCGGGGAGCTGAGAGTCCTGCGGCGTGCGGGGAGCTGAGAGTCCTGCGGCGTGCGGGGAGCTGAGAGGCGTGCGGGGAGCTGAGAGTCCTGCGGCGTGCGGGGAGCTGAGAGTCCTGCACTGTGCGGGGAGCTGAGAGTCCTGCGGCGTGCGGGGAGCTGAGAGTCCTGCGGCGTGCGGGGAGCTGAGAGTCCTGCGGCGTGCGGGGAGCTGAGAGTCCTGCGGCGTGCGGGGAGCTGAGAGTCCTGCGGCGTGCGGGGAGCTGAGAGTCCTGCGGCGTGCGGGGAGCTGAGAGTCCTGCACTGTGCGGGGAGCTGAGAGTCCTGCGGCGTGCGGGGAGCTGAGAGTCCTGCGGCGTGCGGGGAGCTGAGAGTCCTGCGGCGTGCGGGGAGCTGAGAGTCCTGCGGCGTGCGGGGAGCTGAGAGTCCTGCGGCGTGCGGGGAGCTGAGAGTCCTGCGGCGTGCGGGGAGCTGAGAGTCCTGCGGGGAGCTGAGAGTCCTGCGGCGTGCGGGGAGCTGAGAGTCCTGCGGCGTGCGGGGAGCTGAGAGTCCTGCGGCGTGCGGGGAGCTGAGAGTCCTGCACTGTGCGGGGAGCTGAGAGTCCTGCACTGTGCGGGGAGCTGAGAGTCCTGCGGCGTGCGGGGAGCTGAGAGTCCTGCACTGTGCGGGGAGCTGAGAGTCCTGCGGCGTGCGGGGAGCTGAGAGTCCTGCGGCGTGCGGGGAGCTGAGAGTCCTGCGGCGTGCGGGGAGCTGAGAGTCCTGCGGCGTGCGGGGAGCTGAGAGTCCTGCGGCGTGCGGGGAGCTGAGAGTCCTGCGGCGTGCGGGGAGCGGAGAGTCCTGCACTGTGCAGGGAGCTGAGAGTCCTGCGGCGTGCGGGGAGCTGAGAGTCCTGCACTGTACAGGGAGCTGAGAGTCCTGCGGCGTGCGGGGAGCTGAGAGTCCTGCGGCGTGCGGGGAGCTGAGAGTCCTGCGGCGTGCGGGGAGCTGAGAGTCCTGCGGCGTGCGGGGAGCTGAGAGTCCTGCGGCGTGCGGGGAGCTGAGAGTCCTGCACTGTGCGGGGAGCTGAGAGTCCTGCACTGTGCGGGGAGCTGAGAGTCCTGCGGCGTGCGGGGAGCTGAGAGTCCTGCGGCGTGCGGGGAGCTGAGAGTCCTGCGGCGTGCGGGGAGCTGAGAGTCCTGCGGCGTGCGGGGAGCTGAGAGTCCTGCGGCGTGCGGGGAGCTGAGAGTCCTGCGGCGTGCGGGGAGCTGAGAGTCCTGCGGCGTGCGGGGAGCTGAGAGTCCTGCGGCGTGCGGGGAGCTGAGAGTCCTGCGGCGTGCGGGGAGCTGAGAGTCCTGCGGCGTGCGGGGAGCTGAGAGTCCTGCGGCGTGCGGGGAGCTGAGAGTCCTGCACTGTGCGGGGAGCTGAGAGTCCTGCGGCGTGCGGGGAGCTGAGAGTCCTGCGGCGTGCGGGGAGCTGAGAGTCCTGCGGCGTGCGGGGAGCTGAGAGTCCTGCGGCGTGCGGGGAGCTGAGAGTCCTGCACTGTGCGGGGAGCTGAGAGTCCTGCGGCGTGCGGGGAGCTGAGAGTCCTGCGGCGTGCGGGGAGCTGAGAGTCCTGCGGCGTGCGGGGAGCTGAGAGTCCTGCGGCGTGCGGGGAGCTGAGAGTCCTGCGGCGTGCGGGGAGCTGAGAGTCCTGCGGCGTGCGGGGAGCTGAGAGTCCTGCACTGTGCGGGGAGCTGAGAGTCCTGCACTGTGCGGGGAGCTGAGAGTCCTGCGGCGTGCGGGGAGCTGAGAGTCCTGCACTGTGCGGGGAGCTGAGAGTCCTGCGGCGTGCGGGGAGCTGAGAGTCCTGCGGCGTGCGGGGAGCTGAGAGTCCTGCGGCGTGCGGGGAGCTGAGAGTCCTGCGGCGTGCGGGGAGCTGAGAGTCCTGCGGCGTGCGGGGAGCTGAGAGTCCTGCGGCGTGCGGGGAGCGGAGAGTCCTGCACTGTGCAGGGAGCTGAGAGTCCTGCGGCGTGCGGGGAGCTGAGAGTCCTGCACTGTACAGGGAGCTGAGAGTCCTGCGGCGTGCGGGGAGCTGAGAGTCCTGCGGCGTGCGGGGAGCTGAGAGTCCTGCGGCGTGCGGGGAGCTGAGAGTCCTGCGGCGTGCGGGGAGCTGAGAGTCCTGCGGCGTGCGGGGAGCTGAGAGTCCTGCACTGTGCGGGGAGCTGAGAGTCCTGCACTGCGGGGAGCTGAGAGTCCTGCGGCGTGCGGGGAGCTGAGAGTCCTGCGGCGTGCGGGGAGCTGAGAGTCCTGCGGCGTGCGGGGAGCTGAGAGTCCTGCGGCGTGCGGGGAGCTGAGAGTCCTGCGGCGTGCGGGGAGCTGAGAGTCCTGCGGCGTGCGGGGAGCTGAGAGTCCTGCGGCGTGCGGGGAGCTGAGAGTCCTGCGGCGTGCGGGGAGCTGAGAGTCCTGCGGCGTGCGGGGAGCTGAGAGTCCTGCGGCGTGCGGGGAGCTGAGAGTCCTGCACTGTGCGGGGAGCTGAGAGTCCTGCGGCGTGCGGGGAGCTGAGAGTCCTGCGGCGTGCGGGGAGCTGAGAGTCCTGCGGCGTGCGGGGAGCTGAGAGTCCTGCGGCGTGCGGGGAGCTGAGAGTCCTGCACTGTGCGGGGAGCTGAGAGTCCTGCGGCGTGCGGGGAGCTGAGAGTCCTGCGGCGTGCGGGGAGCTGAGAGTCCTGCGGCGTGCGGGGAGCTGAGAGTCCTGCGGCGTGCGGGGAGCTGAGAGTCCTGCGGCGTGCGGGGAGCTGAGAGTCCTGCACTGTGCGGGGAGCTGAGAGTCCTGCGGCGTGCGGGGAGCTGAGAGTCCTGCGGCGTGCGGGGAGCTGAGAGTCCTGCGGCGTGCGGGGAGCTGAGAGTCCTGCACTGTGCGGGGAGCTGAGAGTCCTGCGGCGTGCGGGGAGCTGAGAGTCCTGCGGCGTGCGGGGAGCTGAGAGTCCTGCGGCGTGCGGGGAGCTGAGAGTCCTGCGGCGTGCGGGGAGCTGAGAGTCCTGCGGCGTGCGGGGAGCTGAGAGTCCTGCACTGTGCGGGGAGCTGAGAGTCCTGCACTGTGCGGGGAGCTGAGAGTCCTGCGGCGTGCGGGGAGCTGAGAGTCCTGCGGCGTGCGGGGAGCTGAGAGTCCTGCGGCGTGCGGGGAGCTGAGAGTCCTGCGGCGTGCGGGGAGCTGAGAGTCCTGCGGCGTGCGGGGAGCTGAGAGTCCTGCGGCGTGCGGGGAGCTGAGAGTCCTGCGGCGTGCGGGGAGCTGAGAGTCCTGCGGCGTGCGGGGAGCTGAGAGTCCTGCACTGTGCGGGGAGCTGAGAGTCCTGCACTGTGCGGGGAGCTGAGAGTCCTGCGGCGTGCGGGGAGCTGAGAGTCCTGCGGCGTGCGGGGAGCTGAGAGTCCTGCGGCGTGCGGGGAGCTGAGAGTCCTGCGGCGTGCGGGGAGCTGAGAGTCCTGCGGCGTGCGGGGAGCTGAGAGTCCTGCACTGTGCGGGGAGCTGAGAGTCCTGCACTGTGCGGGGAGCTGAGAGTCCTGCACTGTGCGGGGAGCTGAGAGTCCTGCGGCGTGCGGGGAGCTGAGAGTCCTGCGGCGTGCGGGGAGCTGAGAGTCCTGCGGCGTGCGGGGAGCTGAGAGTCCTGCGGCGTGCGGGGAGCTGAGAGTCCATACTGTGGTATGAATACTCTAATACTCTAGTCGCCCCCCCCCCCCGGGCTCTGGCCGGTACACTGTGGTATGAATGCTGCCCTCCTATCGCCACCCCCCCCCCCCCCCCTTCCCCGGGCTCTGGCCAGTATACTGTGTGAGCAGCTTCTGTCTGCACATCTATTGTGCTTCTGCCTCAGACAGCTTGTGCAGAATGTGATCCCTGAAATGTCACCAGGGAAGGGATATGAAGGGGAGTTCTGTGTGCTGCTCCCGCCTTTCTTTCCCTCGCTTGTGTATTTACTGCAGACAGGACTCTGTGGAGACAAAGGCTCTGTGTGACATGGATAATCCTTATTTCCATTGTGTCTGTCACAGAAGCCAGAGCTTGGAGCTCCCTCTTGTGGTCATATGACACATTGCAGAGATACTTAATGCAGTGTTGTCAGCCTTCAGCACCCTCACTGACCCCTCTATAAACTCCTCCAGTAATGAATAGCTCTACCAAACGGCTCGCTCACAGCAGCAAAATACAACCAATGACTGATCTGCATCTTTAGGATTCTAGCTGGGCGTCCACAAAGGTTTTCATTAACCACGGTAGCCATTCTCCCAGATCATGATATGAGCGCAGAGCTTGTCACCCTCACAGCTGGGATTTCTGGACAGACCATAAAGGCCCGAGCTTTGGGCAGCAGCTGGCTGAGGGGCGGCTGGGCATGGTAGAGATATTGCTGCATATGGAAGAAGAGGCTGCAAATGGTATACAGAGGTTCTTCCCTCCCCCCCGGCTGCACAATTATGGATGACCAATCCACAGCAGACCATAGATGAACACAACATCCACAGGATGCAGAAGGAGTGGGTTATTGAAGGAGGTATTGAAGAGCTGCCCTGTCACAGCATACAACTGCCATGTTCCACTGATCTCGTCCATAATCATAGCTGGTATACTATGGCAGAAATCACACATCACCCAGAGGGTGACACATGGAGAGGGCCACACCCCCCCAGTGAGTGGATATGAAGGGGGTGTGTAGCCCCCCATTTGGGATGAGGTTCTAAGTTCACCACAGTTCATGGCTTACGTATGTTTGGTTTCTGCCACGGTATAACAGTTATGACCAATGTTAGAAATGTCCTGTGTCATTTGAAAAACATATCATTGTTTTTGGCTTGCGAGTTTTTCAGGGTCGTTTCTTTTCTCTGTGGTTTTTGTGCTAAAATATGTCCCTCTAATTCTAGAAAAGTGGGTGGTAATGGAGAATAAACGCTGCAGGGGGATGTGCCAAGCATGGTCTGGCAACCAGAGAGATCAGCCGGCAGACCTGGATGCTTGGCCAGCTGATTCTTATTCCCCAGCATGGAGGCCGGGCAGAGGTTGGGTGCAACCATAGACATCAGATTGTCACTAGATCTGGTAACATTGGGTGTCTGTAGGTATCTCAGAGTGGATTACTGAACCTAGCAATACCCCTCATCTCAGCGCTCTTCACTGCCTCCTCCTGACATACAATGTACTGCTGGATGAAAGCATTGGACCATATTCATTCCCAATTACTGACCAGCTGCTAAAGAGAAAAACAGGAGTCTATTCATCTAGTCACTGCTTGGAAAGTCCAGTCTGTAAATGGGGAATAATCTCCTGAACATTCTGCACTGACAGCACAGCCTAAAGGGCTCCTCCGCTGAAATGAGGGGGGTAAAGTGTGAATACAGACAGTGGCAGCTGCAGTTCGGTGAAACATGAATGCTGATAGGTCGCAGGGGCATAACTGGGAGGAGCAGCCCCTGTGACTGCAGCGGGGCCCAGAGGTGTGCGAGGGCCCAAGTACTAACCATCCCTTCCTCTGATCATCCAGATCGGGTGTTTGTGGCTTCACTTGTTATGGGTGTGGAGATCCTGATGGCCACACTTGTCATATGACCCTCATAAGATGGGCCCCAGGCTTTGAGGGGCACCAGGGAGGGCAAGGGAAGGGGTGTGAGATGGGCCCCCAGGCTGTGAGGAGCACCAGGGAAGGCAAGGGAAGGGGTGTGAGATGGGCCCCAGGCTGTGAGGGGCACCAATGGAGAGGCAAGGGAAGGGGTGTGAGATGGGCCCCAGGCTTTGAGGGGCACCAGGGAGGGCAAGGGAAGGGGTGTGAGATGGGCCCCCAGGCTGTGAGGAGCACCAGGGAAGGCAAGGGAAGGGGTGTGAGATGGGCCCCAGGCTGTGAGGGGCACCAATGGAGAGGCAAGGGAAGGGGTGTGAGATGGGCCCCAGGCTGTGAGGGGCACCAATGGAGAGGCAAGGGAAGGGGTGTGAGATGGGCCCCCAGGCTGTGAGGGGCACCAGGGCAGGCAAGGGAAGGGGTGTGGGATGGGCCCCCAGGCTGTGAGGGGCACCAATGGGGAGGGCAAGGGAACGGGTGTGAGATGGGGCCCCAGGCTGTGAGGGTCACCAATGAGGAGGCAAGGGAAGGGGTGTGAGATGGGCCCCCAGGCTGTGAGGAGCACCAAGGGGGGAGGTAAGGGAAGGGGTGTGAGATGGGCCCCCAGGCTTTGAGGGGCACCAGGGAAGGCAAGGGAAGGGGTGTGAGATGGGCCCCCAGGCTGTGAGGGTCACCAAGGGGGGAGGTAAGGGAAGGGGTGTGAGATGGGCCCCCAGGCTGTGAGGATCACCAATGGGGAGGCAAGGGAAGGGGTGTGTGATGGGCCCCCAGGCTGTGAGGAGCACCAATGGGGAGGCAAGGGAAGGGGTGTGTGATGGGCCCCCAGGCTGTGAGGAGCACCAATGGGGAGGCAAGGGAAGGGGTGTGAGATGGGCCCCCAGGCTGTGAGGTCACCAATGGGGAGGCAAGGGAAGGGGTGTGTGATGGGCCCCTAGGCTGTGAGGGTCACCAGGGGGAGGCAAGGGAAGGGGTGTGAGATGGGCCCCTAGGCTGTGAGGGTCACCAGGGGGAGGCGAGGGAAGGGGTGTGTGATGGGCCCCCAGGCTGTGAGGAGCACCAGGGGAGGCAAGGGAAGGGGTGTGAGATGGGCCCCCAGGCTGTGAGGATCACCAATGGGGAGGCAAGGGAAGGGGTGTGCGATGGGCCCCCAGGCTGTGAGGGTCACCAGGGGGAGCCAAGGGAAGGGGTGTGAGATGGGCCCCCAGGCTGTGAGGGTCACCAGGGGGAGCCAAGGGAAGGGGTGTGAGATGGGCCCCCAGGCTGTGAGGATCACCAATGGGGAGGCAAGGGAAGGGGTGTGAGATGGGTCCCAGGCTGTGAGGGGCACCAGGGAAGGCAAGGGAAGGGGTGTGAGCATTAATGGGGCCCTATGATTTGCAGTTACTCCCCTGAGTGGTTGCTTTGAGTTACTGCAAGTTGTCTTATTAGAGCAACTAATTCATTATTTCTGACAAGCAGATGCTTTATATGTTGTGGCCCAGGGTGGTGTGGAGTAGCTCAGCTGTCCAGCTCTGATCTGTGAAGGCCATATCCACTGAAAGGTGGAGAGATGTCTTCTACTGGATGAGACACACCTCCTCTGATTCTGAGGACCCCACCCCTGAGGACTGGAGCTGGATAGCTTAGGTGGAGGTGAATAGTTGCTGTAGAGCAGGAGGCTCCTCCCTCTTTCCTGGATCCCTTCTGCAGGCAGAGATCCGATAATTGTCAATATTTGGGCCCCTGCAAGACCACCAGATATGACATGCAGCTGAGCAATGGAACACATGTACAAATGCTTAAAGACAAACTTTAAAGGGAACCTAAACTGAGAAGGGTATGGATTTTTCCTTTTAAAATAATACCAATTGCCTGACGCTCCTGCTGATCCTGTGTCTCTAATACTTTTAGCCACGGCCCCTGAACAAGCATGCAGATCAGGTGCTCTGACTGAAGTCAGACTGGATTAGCTGCATGCTTGTTTCAGGAGTGTGATTCAGACACAACTGCAGTCAGAGATCAGCAGGGCTGCCAAGCAAATGGTATTGTTTAAGAGGAAACATCCATATGCCTTTAAGCACACTTTATTGCATAATACATAGCTGCTCCAGTTTAATGTTTGTGAACTGCATGAGCTGGGGCTTTGGGTGCAGCTCTTGGCATATAGGGTGATGATCATTGTGGTTTGTCGGTTGTCAGATGCTGGAGAATCAGATGGACGTTCGTAAGAAGGAGGTGGAAGAGCTTCAGAGCCAGGCCCAGGCCTTGAGCCAGGAGGGGAAGAGCACGGATGAGGTGGACAGTCAGCGGGTAGCTGTGGAGGAGCGCTTTGTGGAGCTGATGGCACCACTGAACGAGAGGAAGAAATATCTGCTGGCTTCTAAGGAAATCCACCAGTTTATCCGAGATGTGGAGGACGAGATTGTAAGTATGCCAGTCCGCTGGAATACTCCACGTCATTCCATTCATGTCATTTCACACAAGACTTGCCTACTCAGGAACTCTTTTTTCCTTATTTTTAGCTTTGGGTTGAAGAGAGAATGCCTCTGGCAACATCCACTGACCACGGACACAACCTCCAGACTGTGCAGCTTCTGATCAAGAAAAACCAGGTGAGTTCCGTGAGGAAGGCAGGAAAGTCACTCACCCTATAGAAAGCTCATGTGCCTCACATCAACGACATGCTAATAATTATGAGATGATGCAAACATTGTGCTAATTACATGCAAATTCATGCAGCTTGAAAATGGTCAACTCAATTGCAGCTGATGCATTTGTCTATTTTCAGGCTGCATCCGTTTGCATCAGCTCAGAATGATCATCTCTCACCATTCCTTGGCCCATATGCAATTCACTTTCTCCTAAGTTTTCTCCTAGCAGATCATTTTTCATCTTCTATTTAAAATAACTTTTCAGATTTATGCAATTGAGAAAGTACCAAAAAGTAGTTGAAAACCAACTATCAAAATTATTTTGAGTATGTTCTTGTTTGCTGGTAATTTAAAATGCATTTTATTTACAAGTTGTGGAAGTATCAACTAGGAGAAAACTCAGGTTAAAAAGTGAATTGCATATGGGTCCTTGTCTCTGGGCTTCATACGCTAGTCTCTGGGCTTCATACGCTAGTCTCTGGGCTTCATACACTAGTCTCTGGGCTTCATACGCTAGTCTCTGGGCTTCATACGCTAGTCTCTGGGCTTCATACACAAATCTCTGGGATTCATACGCAAGTCTCTGGGCTTTATACACAAGTCTCTGGGCTTCATACGCTAGTCTCTGGGCTTCATACACTAGTCTCTGGGCTTCATACGCTAGTCTCTGGGCTTCATACGCTAGTCTCTGGGCTTCATACACAAATCTCTGGGATTCATACGCAAGTCTCTGGGCTTTATACACAAGTCTCTGGGCTTCGTACGCTAGTCTCTGGGCTTCGTACGCTAGTCTCTGGGCTTCATACGCTAGTCTCTGGGCTTCATACGCTAGTCTCTGGGCTTCATACACTAGTCTCTGGGCTTCATACACTAGTCTCTGGGCTTCATACGCTAGTCTCTGGGCTTCATACGCTAGTCTCTGGGCTTCATACACAAGTCTCTGGGATTCATACGCAAGTCTCTGGGCTTTATACATAAGTCTCTGGGCTTTATACACAAGTCTCTGGGCTTCATATGCTAGTCTCTGGGCTTCATACGCTAGTCTCTGGGCTTCGTACGCTAGTCTCTGGGCTTCGTACGCTAGTCTCTGGGCTTCATACGCTGGGCTTCATACGCTAGTCTCTGGGCTTCATACACTAGTCTCTGGGCTTCATACGCTAGTCTCTGGGCTTCATACGCTAGTCTCTGGGCTTCATACGCTAGTCTCTGGGCTTCATACACAAGTCTCTGGGATTCATACGCAAGTCTCTGGGCTTTATACATAAGTCTCTGGGCTTTATACACAAGTCTCTGGGCTTCATATGCTAGTCTCTGGGCTTCATACACAAATCTCTGGGCTTCATACACAAGTCTCTGGGCTTCATACACAAGTCTCTGGGCTTTATACACTAGTCTCTGGGCTTCATACGCTAGTCTCTGGGCTTCACACTCTAGTCTCTGGGCTTCATACGCTAGTCTCTGGGCTTCATACGCCAGTCTGTGGGCTTCATACGCCAGTCTCTGGGCTTCATACACTAGTCTCTGGGCTTCATACACTAGTCTCTGGGCTTCATACACTAGTCTCTGGGCTTCATACACTAGTCTCTGGCCTTCATACGCTAGTCTCTGGGCTTCATATGCTAGTCTCTGGGCTTCATACGCTAGTCTCTGGGCTTCAAACGCTAGTCTCTGGGCTTCATACGCTAGTCTCTGGGCTTCATACGCTAGTCTCTGGGCTTCATACGCTAGTCTCTGGGCTTCATACGCAAATCTCTGGGATTCATACGCAAGTCTCTGGGCTTTATACACAAGTCTCTGGGCTTTATACACAAGTCTCTGGGCTTTATACGCTAGTCTCTGGGCTTTATACGCTAGTCTCTGGGCTTCGTACGCTAGTCTCTGGGCTTCGTACGCTAGTCTCTGGGCTTCGTACGCTAGTCTCTGGGCTTCGTACGCTAGTCTCTGGGCTTCGTACGCTAGTCTCTGGGCTTCATACGCTGGGCTTCATACGCTAGTCTCTGGGCTTCATACACTAGTCTCTGGGCTTCATACACTTGTCTCTGGGCTTCATACGCTAGTCTCTGGGCTTCATACGCTAGTCTCTGGGCTTCATACACAAGTCTCTGGGATTCATACGCAAGTCTCTGGGCTTTATACACAAGTCTCTGGGCTTTATACACAAGTCTCTGGGCTTCATATGCTAGTCTCTGGGCTTCATACACAAATCTCTGGGCTTCATACACAAGTCTCTGGGCTTCATACGCAAGTCTCTGGGCTTTATACACTAGTCTCTGGGCTTCATACGCTAGTCTCTGGGCTTCACACATACGCTAGTCTCTGGGCTTCACACTCTAGTCTCTGGGCTTCATACACTAGTCTCTGGGCTTCATACACTAGTCTCTGGGCTTCATACACTAGTCTCTGGGCTTCATACGCTAGTCTCTGGGCTTCATACACTAGTCTCTGGGCTTCACTTCATACACTAGTCTCTGGGCTTCACTTCATACACTAGTCTCTGGGCTTCATACACTAGTCTCTGGGCTTCATACGCTAGTCTCTGGGCTTCATACGCTAGTCTCTGGGCTTCATACGCTAGTCTCTGGGCTTCATACGCTAGTCTCTGGGCTTCATACGCTAGTCTCTGGGCTTCATACGCTAGTCTCTGGGCTTCATACACTAGTCTCTGGGCTTCATACACTAGTCTCTGGGCTTCATACACTAGTCTCTGGGCTTCACTTCATACACTAGTCTCTGGGCTTCATACACTAGTCTCTGGGCTTCATACGCTAGTCTCTGGGCTTCATACGCTAGTCTCTGGGCTCCATACACTAGTCTCTGTGCTTCACTTCATACACTAGTCTCTGGGCTTCATACGCTAGTCTCTGGGCTTCATACGCTAGTCTCTGGGCTTCATACGCTAGTCTCTGGGCTTCATACGCTAGTCTCTGGGCTTCATACGCAAGTCTCTGGGCTTCATACGCTAGTCTCTGGGCTTCATACGCTAGTCTCTGGGCTTCATACGCAAGTCTCTGGGCTTCATACCCAAGTCTCTGGGCCTCATACGCTAGTCTCTGGGCTGTCTCTGGGCTTCATACGCCAGTCTCTGGGTTTCATACGCCAGTCTCTGGGCTTCATACGCCAGTCTCTGGGCTTTATACGCCAGTCTCTGGGCTTTATACGCCAGTCTCTGGGCTTTATACGCCAGTCTCTGGGCTTCATACGCCAGTCTCTGGGCTTCATACGCCAGTCTCTGGGCTTCATACGCCAGTCTCTGGGCTTCATACGCCAGTCTCTGGGCTTCATACGCCAGTCTCTGGGCTTCATACGCCAGTCTCTGGGCTTCATACGCCAGTCTCTGGGCTTCATACGCCAGTCTCTGGGCTTCATACGCTACACTCTGGGCTTCGTACGCTACTCTCTGGGCTTCGTACGCTACTCTCTGGGCTTCGTACGCTACTCTCTGGGCTTCGTACGCTACTCTCTGGGCTTCGTACGCTAGTCTCTGGGCTTCGTACGCTAGTCTCTGGGCTTAGTACGCTAGTCTCTGGGCTTAGTACGCTAGTCTCTGGGCTTCGTACGCTAGTCTCTGGGCTTCGTACGCTAGTCTCTGGGCTTCATACGCTGGGCTTCAGATGCTAGTCTCTGGGCTTCAGATGCTAGTCTCTGGGCTTCAGATGCTAGTCTCTGGGCTTCAGATGCTAGTCTCTGGGCTTCAGATGCTAGTCTCTGGGCTTCATACCCAAGTGTCTGGGCTTCATACCCAAGTGTCTGGGCTTCATACGCCAGTCTCTGGGATTCATACGCAAGTCTCTATGCTTCATACACTACTTTCTGGGTTTCATATGCTAGTCTCTGGGTTTCATATGCTAGTCTCTGGGTTTCATACACTAGTCTCTGGGCTTCATACGCTAAACTATTTTATTATTATTATTTATTTATTGTATTTATAAAGCGCCAACATATTATGCAGCGCTGCACAATAGATAAATGGGTTAACATACAGGTAGAACATACAGAAACTCACAACAAAACCAGATCATGCAAATGATTTGATAACAATACAGTGTCATAGGTCAAAATAGAGACTGTTCTTGTCCACAAGAGGGGTGGTTGCGAGTAAGATTGCATAATCAAGCTGGATACATTAGGGAGGAGGGCCCTGCCAGAGGCTTACAATCTAAAGGGTGGGGTGGAGACAATAGGTGCGTCTTTTGAGAGGGGGGGGGGTGTCTTTTGGGTTTTTTCTTTTTTTTTGTCCCTGATTTTTGCAGATATGTAATGCTTGAGCACAAAATTGCACATACATTATCCTATTATTCCTAATGATTTATGACTGCCATCTCTCATAATTTAATTAGTAACCTAATAGCTGCATGTAGCCTGGTTGTGCTTTTGTCATGTAGAATAAGCATTTAAGCTTGGTTTTGTTTGTTTCTGTTGTGTTCTATATGTAAAAGAAAGTATCAAAAATCAGCGTTGTGCCCCCCCTCCCAAGCACCATCAACTCTTACCAATGGACAAGAAATGATCCCATAAATGTGGAAGTCTGCTTGCCCTAAAAGCGCCGTGCTTTAGGCCACCATTTGGCCTGGTAGTATGTTTGGTAAGGAAGAGGTGAGGCAGCAGCTCAGTTTGGAGAATAACTGAAGGGGAGGCTACTGATGGCAGGGACACCTCTAGACATCTTAGTTTGTCCCCCAAACTGATCAGGAATGATGATTTTGGTTCACAAACATCTCGCCTGTGTGAATGGCTTAAAAGTGGTTTGTTAGAAATAAGCGTTGAATAGTAAAGCTTGTTATGCGACCATTATTAGCAAGGGAGGAAACGGCAGCAGTGAAAAGTACAGCCTCCGTACTTCCAGCCTCAGGCCTAGCTGAAGGACTAGAGCTGTGACTAGACAGTAAGACCAATTTCAATGCAGACATTTATATTATGACAAAAGCTTATTTGTGACTCCCGGTGCGGTGTGTCTGTCAGGATTGGCAGAGACCTTCTCCATCATTTCATATTGCTCCATTAGTCTGGCTCATTTTATTCGAGACACACAAACTGGAAGGACTTCAGCCATGAACCAGATGACAGTTGCTCTGCTGCGTTCGTGTTGTGGAATGCGATTTGCGTCATTTCCTTCCAGGCTGCAATAGCAGCTACACCCAGTGTAAACACTGGTAAGAGTACCATAGATGAGGCGCTATTTTCCCTGCTTCTGGAGCCGCGTTTCCTTTCTCTGAGATATCGCCGAGGCCTTTGTCTTTTCAAGTGTTATTTTTCTAAAGGGCAGATCTTTAGTAGCACGTTTCTGCAGTCGTCAAACAGAAAATATTTCCTTTTATGAATCAATATTTGTGGGGGAGGAGCAGAGTACCCACGATCCTTTGTGACTCTGTAAAGGTTCTCTGTACCACCGAGATCATTCCTAGAATGTTTGCAGAGCAATAGTCTAGAAGAATCAGGCGTTCAGTCATAGAGTGAATTGAAGTTTCTCAAGAGTGTAAAAAAGAGAATCCTGTTTTTCGTACACAGGAGGACAGTTTTCAGCATTCTTCTAGCATAGGAGTTTCAGGTGCTCACCTAGGAGCCCAGGTGTTCTGCTAGTGGTGCTTTTTCTTCTGTGTAGAAGTTCCTTGGCGTTGAACAAATCACTTTGAAGTTTGTGGTCTGGATGTCCTGACTCTCTGACTACAGCAGGGGTGTCTAATACAGAGTGGGTCAAACACTGGGACCAAGTCGTGGGTCAACCTCAATATCCAGTGGCCACCTCCCACTGTTATACAGTTCCCTGGTGTCTAGTGGCCCCTCCCTCCCCTATACAGTTCCCTGGTGTCTAGCAGCTCTCTCCCTCACCTCTACAGTTCCCTGGTGTCTAGTGGCCCCTCCCTCCCCTATACAGTTCCCTGGTGTCTAGCAGCTCTCTCCCTCACCTCTACAGTTCCCTGGTGTCTAGTGGCCCCTCCCTCCCCTATACAGTTCCCTGGTGTCTAGCAGCTCTCTCCCTCACCTCTACAGTTCCCTGGTGTCTAGTGGCCCCTCCCTCCCCTATACAGTTCCCTGGTGTCTAGTGGCCCCTCCCTCCCCTTACAGTACCCTGGTGTCTAGTGGCCCCTCCCTCCCCTATACAGTTCCCTGGTGTCTAGTGGCCCCTCCCCTATACAGTTTCCTGGTGTCTAGCAGCTCTCTCCCTCACCTCTACAGTTCCCTGGTGTCTAGTGGCCCCCTCCCTCCCCTATACAGTTCCCTGGTGTCTAGCAGCTCTCTCCCTCACCTCTACAGTACCCTGGTGTCTAGTGGCCCCTCCCTCCCATGAACAGATTTCTGGTGTTTAATGGCTTCCTCCCTCCCTTATACAGTCCCCCAGTGTCCATGCACTATGGGGGGGACGGGGAGGGGGGGGGGTCTCTCTAGCATGTGTACCTGGCTTCCGACTGGTTCTGCCTGTTTATGTGGATCCTGGAAGGACTGACATGTGGTGCATGAGAGTGCAGCTCCTGGTGGGTGGGATTAGGACAGAACCATGCACACCCTGGGGGGGGGGGGGGGGGGGGGGGTACCTGACCTCAGACTGTCTGTTTCTTCAGGTTTATGTGAATCCGTGTGGGAGGTTAATTTGTTGTGCGTTTCCTTTGCAGACTCTTCAGAAGGAGATCCAAGGCCACCAGCACCGCAATGATGAGATCTTTGAGAGGAGCCAGAACATTTTGGAAGATGGCAGCCTTAATGCCGAGGCAATCAAGCAACGGCTGGCCAACCTCCAGACTCTATGGAGCCTCCTTATTGAAGAGACTGAGAAGAGGCACCGGAGGCTGGAAGAGGCACACAAGGCCCAGCAGTATTACTTTGATGCTGCAGAGGCTGAGGCCTGGATGAGCGAACAGGAGCTCTACATGATGTCTGAGGAGAAGGCCAAGGTGGGTGTGGCCTGATAGCTGGCAGAAGAACCATTGTTCAGGCATGGATTTCTGGCAGATTCTATCACAATGATCACTTCTGCCGGGAATTGGAGGGGTGAATTGATAAATGAATGGGCACCACGATACGTTTCACTCGTATCCTTCGCCACAATATTTCTAGAAACATATTGCATATGTTTGCCAGATTAGGTTTTGGACTTTGAGTTACATTTTTTCTTATGTTACACTTTGTAAAAAAAGTCCAGCATTGTGTATTTATTTCAGCAAGCTGCGTGCATTTCACTGCTATCCGCCCACTCACCATTTTAAAACACCCTGTTGGACCCTCTTAAAGCGGATCCGAAATGAAAAACTAACTATAACAAGTAACTTGTCTATATATCTTATGTAAAGCTTAAATAGTTTACACAGCAAATCTGGCTGCATACAGCTTCAACAGTTTATGATGATTTATTCCTGTGCTACAATGAAAGCGGCCATGTTCTGTTTGTCATCATTATACAGGTAATCTGCAACTCCCCCTCCACTCTGCCTCTGAAATCTCTGGCTAGTATCCTCCTCCTAATCCTGACCAGACTGAGCTCCCATAAGCCCTTGTACATGAGTCTGAGTGCCTTGGCGTTTTGGAGAAGCTGTGGGCGAGGCTTGTTAAAGGAATACTTAAGTCTGATGAAAAAAAAAGACTTTTACTCACCCGGGGCTCCCCTCAGCCCCCTGCAGCTGAACGGTGCCCTCGCCGTGTCCCTCCGATGCACCTGGTTTCGCCGGCGGCCACTTCCGGTTTTGCCTTCACCGGCCGACAGGCTGGGAACGCGGCTGATTATCCGCATCATCCCCGGCCGCAATAGCATTATAGAGGGCGCTATTGCGGCCGGTCACGCGGATAATCAGCTGCGTTCCCAGCCTGTCGCCCGGTGACGGCCAAACCGGAAGTGGCCGCCGGCGAGACCAGGTGCATCAGAGGGACACGGCGAGGGCACCGTTCAGCTGCAGGGGGCTGAGGGGAGCCCCGGGTGAGTAAAAGTCTTTTTTTTCATCACACTTAAGTATCCCTTTAAGTTTATAGGGAATTGGAGTATTAAAACAAAAAAAAGTATTTGGCTTGAGGAATGCCCTATAAACTATATGTAAGGAACACAATTATGCAATGAGTAAAAGTTCATCTCGGATCCACTTTAAGAGACCACAGGACGTTTTAAAATGTCCTCCCCACTGCCGCTACCGTCCACGAGTGCAAACCCCCCACCCCCTTCCCCACACACACACACACACCTATTCTGAAAGGTTCCGGTGAGAACCCGCAGAGTCATGATTGGGGAAAGGGAAGAAGTCTTCCCAGAACCAATCAAAGTGCCCATAAGGAAAGATCGGGGCTTCAACGAGAAGCCAAAGAGCTTTATTGTAACTATCCTGGCAGAGCTGGAGATGAGGTGGGAGGCTGCTGTCTCTATCCTGGCAGAGCTGGAGATGAGGTGGGGGGCTGCTGTCTCTATCCTGGCAGAGCTGGAGATGAGGTGGGAGGCTGCTGTCTCTATCCTGGCAGAGCTGGAGATGAGGTGGGAGGCTGCTGTCTCTATCCTGGCAGAGCTGGAGATGAGGTGGGGGTTGCTGTCTCTATCCTGGCAGAGCTGGAGATGAGGTGGGGGGCTGCTGTCTCTATCCTGGCAGAGCTGGAGATGATGTGGGAGGCTGCTGTCTATCCTGGCAGAGCTGGAGATGAGGTGGGAGGCTGCTGTCTCTATCCTGGCAGAGCTGGAGATGAGGTGGGAGGCTGCTGTCTCTATCCTGGCAGAGCTGGAGATGAGGTGGGGGGCTGCTGTCTCTATCCTGGCAGAGCTGGAGATGAGGTGGGAGGCTGCTGTCTCTATCCTGGCAGAGCTGGAGATGAGGTGGGAGGCTGCTGTCTCTATCCTGGCAGAGCTGGAGATGAGGTGGGAGGCTGCTGTCTCTATCCTGGCAGAGCTGGAGATGAGGTGGGAGGCTGCTGTCTATCCTGGCAGAGCTGGAGATGAGGTGGGAGGCTGCTGTCTCTATCCTGGCAGAGCTGGAGATGAGGTGGGGGGCTGCTGTCTATCCTGGCAGAGCTGGAGATGAGGTGGGGGGCTGCTGTCTATCCTGGCAGAGCTGGAGATGAGGTGGGAGGCTGCTGTCTCTATCCTGGCAGAGCTGGAGATGAGGTGGGAGGCTGCTGTCTATCCTGGCAGAGCTGGAGATGAGGTGGGAGGCTGCTGTCTCTATCCTGGCAGAGCTGGAGATGAGGTGGGGGGCTGCTGCCTATCCTGGCAGAGCTGGAGATGAGGTGGGGGGCTGCTGTCTATCCTGGCAGAGCTGGAGATGAGGTGGGAGGCTGCTGTCTATCCTGGCAGAGCTGGAGATGAGGTGGGAGGCTGCTGTCTCTATCCTGGCAGAGCTGGAGATGAGGTGGGGGGCTGCTGTCTCTATCCTGGCAGAGCTGGAGATGAGGTGGGGGGCTGCTGTCTCTATCCTGGCAGAGCTGGAGATGAGGTGGGGGGCTGCTGTCTATCCTGGCAGAGCTGGAGATGAGGTGGGAGGCTGCTGTCTCTATCCTGGCAGAGCTGGAGATGAGGTGGGAGGCTGCTGTCCTGGCAGAGCTGGAGATGAGGTGGGGGGCTGCTGTCTCTATCCTGGCAGAGCTGGAGATGAGGTGGGGGGCTGCTGTCTCTATCCTGGCAGAGCTGGAGATGAGGTGGGGGGCTGCTGTCTCTATCCTGGCAGAGCTGGAGATGAGGTGGGGGGCTGCTGTCTCTATCCTGGCAGAGCTGGAGATGAGGTGGGAGGCTGCTGTCTCTATCCTGGCAGAGCTGGAGATGAGGTGGGGGGCTGCTGTCTATCCTGGCAGAGCTGGAGATGAGGTGGGGGGCTGCTGTCTCTATCCTGGCAGAGCTGGAGATGAGGTGGGAGGCTGCTGTCTATCCTGGCAGAGCTGGAGATGAGGTGGGGGGCTGCTGTCTCTATCCTGGCAGAGCTGGAGATGAGATGGGGGGCTGCTGTCTCTATCCTGGCAGAGCTGGAGATGAGGGGGCTGCTGTCTCTATCCTGGCAGAGCTGGAGATGAGGTGGGGGGCTGTTGTATATCCTGGCAGAGCTGGAGATGAGGTGGGAGGCTGCTGTCTATCCTGGCAGAGCTGGAGATGAGGTGGGGGGCTGCTGTCTCTATCCTGGCAGAGCTGGAGATGAGGTGGGGGGCTGCTGTCTATCCTGGCAGAGCTGGAGATGAGGTGGGGGCTGCTGTCTATCCTGGCAGAGCTGGAGATGAGGTGGGAGGCTGCTGCCTATCCTGGCAGAGCTGGAGATGAGGTGGGGGGCTGCTGTCTATCCTGGCAGAGCTGGAGATGAGGTGGGGGGCTGCTGTCTCTATCCTGGCAGAGCTGGAGATGAGGTGGGAGGCTGCTGTCTCTATCCTGGCAGAGCTGGAGATGAGGTGGGAGGCTGCTGTCTCTATCCTGGCAGAGCTGGAGATGAGGTTGGGGGCTGCTGTCTCTATCCTGGCAGAGCTGGAGATGAGGTGGGGGGCTGCTGTCTCTATCCTGGCAGAGCTGGAGATGATGTGGGGGGCTGCTGTCTCTATCCTGGCAGAGCTGGAGATGAGGTGGGGGGCTGCTGTCTATCCTGGCAGAGCTGGAGATGAGGTGGGGGGCTGCTGTCTATCCTGGCAGAGCTGGAGATGAGGTGGGGGGCTGCTGTCTCTATCCTGGCAGAGCTGGAGATGAGGTGGGGGGCTGCTGTCTCTATCCTGGCAGAGCTGGAGATGAGGTGGGGGGCTGCTGTCTCTATCCTGGCAGAGCTGGAGATGAGGTGGGAGGCTGCTGTCTCTATCCTGGCAGAGCTGGAGATGATGTGGGAGGCTGCTGTCTCTATCCTGGCAGAGCTGGAGATGAGGTGGGGGGCTGCTGTCTATCCTGGCAGAGCTGGAGATGAGGTGGGGGGCTGCTGTCTCTATCCTGGCAGAGCTGGAGATGAGGTGGGGGCTGCTGCCTATCCTGGCAGAGCTGGAGATGAGGTGGTGGCTTCTGTCTATCCTGGCAGAGCTGGAGATGAGGTGGGGGGCTGCTGTCTGTATCCTGGCAGAGCTGGAGATGAGGTGGGGGGCTGCTGTCTGTATCCTGGCAGAGCTGGAGATGAGGTGGGGGCTGCTGTCTCTATCCTGGCAGAGCTGGAGATGAGGTGGGGGCTGCTGTCTCTATCCTGGCAGAGCTGGAGATGAGGTGGGGGCTGCTGTCTCTATCCTGGCAGAGCTGGAGATGAGGTGGGGGGCTGCTGTCTCTATCCTGGCAGAGCTGGAGATGAGGTGGGGGGCTGCTGTCTCTATCCTGGCAGAGCTGGAGATGAGGTGGGGGGCTGCTGTCTCTATCCTGGCAGAGCTGGAGATGAGGTGGGGGGCTGCTGTCTATCCTGGCAGAGCTGGAGATGAGGTGGGGGGCTGCTGTCTATCCTGGCAGAGCTGAAGATGAGGTGGGGGGCTGCTGCCTATCCTGGCAGAGCTGGAGATGAGGTGGGGGCTTCTGTCTATCCTGGCAGAGCTGGAGATGAGGTGGGGGGCTGCTGTCTGTATCCTGGCAGAGCTGGAGATGAGGTGGGGGGCTGCTGTCTGTATCCTGGCAGAGCTGGAGATGAGGTGGGGGCTGCTGTCTCTATCCTGGCAGAGCTGGAGATGAGGTGGGGGGCTGCTGTCTATCCTGGCAGAGCTGGAGATGAGGTGGGGGGCTGCTGTCTATCCTGGCAGAGCTGGAGATGAGGTGGGAGGCTGCTGTCTATCCTGGCAGAGCTGGAGATGAGGTGGGGGGCTGCTGTCTCTATCCTGGCAGAGCTGGAGATGAGGTGGGGGGCTGCTGTCTCTATCCTGGCAGAGCTGGAGATGAGGTGGGGGGCCGCTGTCTATCCTGGCAGAGCTGGAGATGAGGTGGGAGGCTGCTGTCTATCCTGGCAGAGCTGGAGATGAGGTGGGAGGCTGCTGTCTCTATCCTGGCAGAGCTGGAGATGAGGTGGGGGGCTGCTGTCTCTATCCTGGCAGAGCTGGAGATGAGGTGGGAAGCTGCTGTCTCTATCCTGGCAGAGCTGGAGATGAGGTGGGAGGCTGCTGTCTCTATCCTGGCAGAGCTGGAGATGAGGTGGGAGGCTGCTGTCTCTATCCTGGCAGAGCTGGAGATGAGGTGGGGGGCTGCTGTCTCTATCCTGGCAGAGCTGGAGATGAGGTGGGAGGCTGCTTTCTCTATCCTGGCAGAGCTGGAGATGAGGTGGGAGGCTGCTGTCTCTATCCTGGCAGAGCTGGAGATGAGGTGGGAGGCTGCTGTCTCTATCCTGGCAGAGCTGGAGATGAGGTGGGGGGCTGCTGTCTCTATCCTGGCAGAGCTGGAGATGAGGTGGGGGGCTGTTGTATATCCTGGCAGAGCTGGAGATGAGGTGGGAGGCTGCTGTCTCTATCCTGGCAGAGCTGGATATGATGTGGGAGGCTGCTGTCTATCCTGGCAGAGCTGGAGATGAGGTGGGAGGCTGCTGTCTATCCTGGCAGAGCTGGAGATGAGGTGGGGGGCTGCTGTCTATCCTGGCAGAGCTGGAGATGAGGTGGGAGGCTGCTGTCTATCCTGGCAGAGCTGGAGATGAGGTGGAGGCTGCTGTCCTGGCAGAGCTGGAGATGAGGTGGGGGGCTGCTGTCTCTATCCTGGCAGAGCTGGAGATGAGGTGGGGGGCTGCTGTCTATCCTGGCAGAGCTGGAGATGAGGTGGGGGCTGCTGTCTATCCTGGCAGAGCTGGAGATGAGGTGGGAGGCTGCTGTCTCTATCCTGGCAGAGCTGGAGATGAGGTGGGAAGCTGCTGTCTCTATCCTGGCAGAGCTGGAGATGAGGTGGGAGGCTGCTGTCTCTATCCTGGCAGAGCTGGAGATGAGGTGGGAGGCTGCTGTCTCTATCCTGGCAGAGCTGGAGATGAGGGGGCTGCTGTCTCTATCCTGGCAGAGCTGGAGATGAGGTGGGGGGCTGTTGTATATCCTGGCAGAGCTGGAGATGAGGTGGGAGGCTGCTGTCTATCCTGGCAGAGCTGGAGATGAGGTGGGGGGCTGCTGTCTATCCTGGCAGAGCTGGAGATGAGGTGGGGGCTGCTGTCTATCCTGGCAGAGCTGGAGATGAGGTGGGAGGCTGCTGCCTATCCTGGCAGAGCTGGAGATGAGGTGGGGGGCTGCTGTCTATCCTGGCAGAGCTGGAGATGAGGTGGAGGCTGCTGTCCTGGCAGAGCTGGAGATGAGGTGGGAGGCTGCTGTCTATCCTGGCAGAGCTGGAGATGAGGTGGGGGGCTGCTGTCTATCCTGGCAGAGCTGGAGATGAGGTGGGAGGCTGCTGTCTATCCTGGCAGAGCTGGAGATGAGGTGGAGGCTGCTGTCCTGGCAGAGCTGGAGATGAGGTGGGGGGCTGCTGTCTCTATCCTGGCAGAGCTGGAGATGAGGTGGGGGGCTGCTGTCTATCCTGGCAGAGCTGGAGATGAGGTGGGGGCTGCTGTCTCTATCCTGGCAGAGCTGGAGATGAGGTGGGGGCTGCTGTCTCTATCCTGGCAGAGCTGGAGATGAGGTGGGGGTTGCTGTCTCTATCCTGGCAGAGCTGGAGATGAGGTGGGAGGCTGCTGTCTCTATCCTGGCAGAGCTGGAGATGAGGTGGGAGGCTGCTGTCTCTATCCTGGCAGAGCTGGAGATGAGGTGGGAGGCTGCTGTCTCTATCCTGGCAGAGCTGGAGATGAGGTGGGGGGCTGCTGTCTCTATCCTGGCAGAGCTGGAGATGAGGTGGGGGGCTGTTGTATATCCTGGCAGAGCTGGAGATGAGGTGGGAGGCTGCTGTCTCTATCCTGGCAGAGCTGGATATGATGTGGGAGGCTGCTGTCTATCCTGGCAGAGCTGGAGATGAGGTGGGAGGCTGCTGTCTATCCTGGCAGAGCTGGAGATGAGGTGGAGGCTGCTGTCCTGGCAGAGCTGGAGATGAGGTGGGGGGCTGCTGTCTCTATCCTGGCAGAGCTGGAGATGAGGTGGGGGGCTGCTGTCTATCCTGGCAGAGCTGGAGATGAGGTGGGGGCTGCTGTCTCTATCCTGGCAGAGCTGGAGATGAGGTGGGGGCTGCTGTCTCTATCCTGGCAGAGCTGGAGATGAGGTGGGGGTTGCTGTCTCTATCCTGGCAGAGCTGGAGATGAGGTGGGAGGCTGCTGTCTCCATCCTGGCAGAGCTGGAGATGAGGTGGGAGGCTGCTGTCTCTATCCTGGCAGAGCTGGAGATGAGGTGGGAGGCTGCTGTCTCTATCCTGGCAGAGCTGGAGATGAGGTGGGAGGCTGCTGTCTATCCTGGCAGAGCTGGAGATAAGGTGGGGGGCTGCTGTCTATCCTGGCAGAGCTGGAGATGAGGTGGGGGGCTGCTGTCTCTATCCTGGCAGAGCTGGAGATGAGGTGGGGGGCTGCTGTCTCTATCCTGGCAGAGCTGGAGATGAGGTGGGAGGCTGCTGTCTCTCTCCTGGCAGAGCTGGAGATGATGTGGGGGGCTGCTGTCTCTATCCTGGCAGAGCTGGAGATGAGGTGGGGGGCTGCTGTCTCTATCCTGGCAGAGCTGGAGATGAGGTGGGGGGCTGCTGTCTATCCTGGCAGAGCTGGAGATGAGGTGGGGGTTGCTGTCACTATCCTGGCAGAGCTGGAGATGAGGTGGGGGGCTGCTGTCTCTATCCTGGCAGAGCTGGAGATGAGGTGGGGGGCTGCTGTCTATCCTGGCAGAGCTGGAGATAAGGTGGGGGGCTGCTGTCTATCCTGGCAGAGCTGGAGATGAGGTGGGGGGCTGCTGTCTCTATCCTGGCAGAGCTGGAGATAAGGTGGGAGGCTGCTGTCTATCCTGGCAGAGCTGGAGATGAGGTGGGGGGCTGCTGTCTCTATCCTGGCAGAGCTGGAGATGAGGTGGGAGGCTGCTGTCTATCCTGGCAGAGCTGGAGATGAGGTGGGGGGCTGCTGTCTCTATCCTGGCAGAGCTGGAGATGAGGTGGGGGGCTGCTGTCTCTATCCTGGCAGAGCTGGAGATGAGGTGGGGGGCTGCTGTCTATCCTGGCAGAGCTGGAGATGAGGTGGGAGGCTGCTGTCTATCCTGGCAGAGCTGGAGATGAGGTGGGAGGCTGCTGTCTCTATCCTGGCAGAGCTGGAGATGAGGTGGGGGGCTGCTGTCTCTATCCTGGCAGAGCTGGAGATGAGGTGGGAGGCTGCTGTCTCTATCCTGGCAGAGCTGGAGATGAGGTGGGGGGCTGCTGTCTCTATCCTGGCAGAGCTGGAGATGAGGTGGGGGGCTGCTGTCTCTATCCTGGCAGAGCTGGAGATGAGGTGGGGGGCTGCTGTCTATCCTGGCAGAGCTGGAGATGAGGTGGGAGGCTGCTGTCTATCCTGGCAGAGCTGGAGATGAGGTGGGAGGCTGCTGTCTCTATCCTGGCAGAGCTGGAGATGAGGTGGGGGGCTGCTGTCTCTATCCTGGCAGAGCTGGAGATGAGGTGGGAGGCTGCTGTCTCTATCCTGGCAGAGCTGGAGATGAGGTGGGAGGCTGCTGTCTCTATCCTGGCAGAGCTGGAGATGAGGTGGGAGGCTGCTGTCTCTATCCTGGCAGAGCTGGAGATGAGGTGGGGGGCTGCTGTCTCTATCCTGGCAGAGCTGGAGATGAGGTGGGAGGCTGCTGTCTCTATCCTGGCAGAGCTGGAGATGAGGTGGGAGGCTGCTGTCTCTATCCTGGCAGAGCTGGAGATGAGGTGGGAGGCTGCTGTCTCTATCCTGGCAGAGCTGGAGATGAGGTGGGGGGCTGCTGTCTCTATCCTGGCAGAGCTGGAGATGAGGTGGGGGGCTGTTGTATATCCTGGCAGAGCTGGAGATGAGGTGGGAGGCTGCTGTCTCTATCCTGGCAGAGCTGGATATGATGTGGGAGGCTGCTGTCTATCCTGGCAGAGCTGGAGATGAGGTGGGAGGCTGCTGTCTATCCTGGCAGAGCTGGAGATGAGGTGGGGGGCTGCTGTCTATCCTGGCAGAGCTGGAGATGAGGTGGGAGGCTGCTGTCTATCCTGGCAGAGCTGGAGATGAGGTGGAGGCTGCTGTCCTGGCAGAGCTGGAGATGAGGTGGGGGGCTGCTGTCTCTATCCTGGCAGAGCTGGAGATGAGGTGGGGGGCTGCTGTCTATCCTGGCAGAGCTGGAGATGAGGTGGGGGCTGCTGTCTCTATCCTGGCAGAGCTGGAGATGAGGTGGGGGCTGCTGTCTCTATCCTGGCAGAGCTGGAGATGAGGTGGGGGTTGCTGTCTCTATCCTGGCAGAGCTGGAGTTGAGGTGGGAGGCTGCTGTCTCTATCCTGGCAGAGCTGGAGATGAGGTGGGAGGCTGCTGTCTCTATCCTGGCAGAGCTGGAGATGAGGTGGGAGGCTGCTGTCTCTATCCTGGCAGAGCTGGAGATGAGGTGGGGGGCTGCTGTCTCTATCCTGGCAGAGCTGGAGATGAGGTGGGGGGCTGTTGTATATCCTGGCAGAGCTGGAGATGAGGTGGGAGGCTGCTGTCTCTATCCTGGCAGAGCTGGATATGATGTGGGAGGCTGCTGTCTATCCTGGCAGAGCTGGAGATGAGGTGGGAGGCTGCTGTCTATCCTGGCAGAGCTGGAGATGAGGTGGAGGCTGCTGTCCTGGCAGAGCTGGAGATGAGGTGGGGGGCTGCTGTCTATCCTGGCAGAGCTGGAGATGAGGTGGGGGGCTGCTGTCTCTATCCTGGCAGAGCTGGAGATGAGGTGGGAGGCTGCTGTCTATCCTGGCAGAGCTGGAGATGAGGTGGGGGGCTGCTGTCTCTATCCTGGCAGAGCTGGAGATGAGGTGGGGGGCTGCTGTCTATCCTGGCAGAGCTGGAGATGAGGTGGGGGGCTGCTGTCTCTATCCTGGCAGAGCTGGAGATGAGGTGGGGGGCTGCTGTCTATCCTGGCAGAGCTGGAGATGAGGTGGGGGGCTGCTGTCTCTATCCTGGCAGAGCTGGAGATGAGGTGGGGGCTGCTGTCTCTATCCTGGCAGAGCTGGAGATGAGGTGGGGGGCTGCTGTCTCTATCCTGGCAGAGCTGGAGATGAGGTGGGGGGCTGCTGTCTCTATCCTGGCAGAGCTGGAGATGAGGTGGGGGGCTGCTGTCTCTATCCTGGAAGAGCTGGAGATGAGGTGGGGGGCTGCTGTCTATCCTGGCAGAGCTGGAGATGAGGTGGGGGGCTGTTGTATATCCTGGCAGAGCTGGGGATGAGGTAGGGGGGCTGCTGTCTATCCTGGCAGAGCTGGAGATGAGGTGGGGGGCTGCTGTCTCTATCCTGGCAGAGCTGGAGATGAGGTGGGGGGCTGCTGTCTCTATCCTGGCAGAGCTGGAGATGAGGTGGGAGGCTGCTGTCTATCCTGGCAGAGCTGGAGATGAGGTGGGGGGCTGCTGTCTGTATCCTGGCAGAGCTGGAGATGAGGTGGGGGCTGCTGTCTATCCTGGCAGAGCTGGAGATGAGGTGGGGGGCTGCTGTCTATCCTGGCAGAGCTGGAGATGAGGTGGGAGGCTGCTGTCTATCCTGGCAGAGCTGGAGATGAGGTGGGAGGCTGCTGTCTCTATCCTGGCAGAGCTGGAGATGAGGTGGGGGGCTGCTGTCTCTATCCTGGCAGAGCTGGAGATGAGGTGGGGGCTTCTGTCTATCCTGGCAGAGCTGGAGATGAGGTGGGGGGCTGCTGTCTCTATCCTGGCAGAGCTGGAGATGAGGTGGGGGGCTGCTGTCTATCCTGGCAGAGCTGGAGATGAGGTGGGGGGCTGCTGTCTCTATCCTGGCAGAGCTGGAGATGAGGTGGGGGGCTGCTGTCTATCCTGGCAGAGCTGGAGATGAGGTGGGGGGCTGCTGTCTCTATCCTGGCAGAGCTGGAGATGAGGTGGGGGCTGCTGTCTCTATCCTGGCAGAGCTGGAGATGAGGTGGGGGGCTGCTGTCTCTATCCTGGCAGAGCTGGAGATGAGGTGGGGGGCTGCTGTCTCTATCCTGGCAGAGCTGGAGATGAGGTGGGGGGCTGCTGTCTCTATCCTGGAAGAGCTGGAGATGAGGTGGGGGGCTGCTGTCTATCCTGGCAGAGCTGGAGATGAGGTGGGGGGCTGTTGTATATCCTGGCAGAGCTGGGGATGAGGTAGGGGGGCTGCTGTCTATCCTGGCAGAGCTGGAGATGAGGTGGGGGGCTGCTGTCTCTATCCTGGCAGAGCTGGAGATGAGGTGGGGGGCTGCTGTCTATCCTGGCAGAGCTGGAGATGAGGTGGGAGGCTGCTGTCTCTATCCTGGCAGAGCTAGAGATGAGGTGGGGGCTGCTGTCTCTATCCTGGCAGAGCTGGAGATGAGGTGGGGGGCTGCTGTCTCTATCCTGGCAGAGCTGGAGATGAGGTGGGGGGCTGCTGTCTCTATCCTGGCAGAGCTGGAGATGAGGTGGGGGGCTGCTGTCTATCCTGGCAGAGCTGGATATAGTTACATAGTTACATAGTTATTTTGGTTGAAAAAAGACATACGTCCATCGAGTTCAACCAGTATAAAGTACAACACCAGCCTGCTCCCTCCCATATCCCTGTTGATCCAGAGGAAGGCGAAAAAACCCTTACAAGGCATGGTCCAATTAGCCCCTAAAGGGAAAAATTCCTTCCCGACTCCAGATGGCAATCAGATAAAATCCCTGGATCAACATCATTAGGCATTACCTAGTAATTGTAGCCATGGATGTCTTTCAACGCAAGGAAAGCATCTAAGCCCCCTTTAAATGCAGGTATAGAGTTTGCATTAACGACTTCCTGTGGCAATGCATTCCACATCTTAATCACTCTAACTGTAAAGAACCCTTTCCTAAATAAATGGCTAAAACGTTTTTCCTCCATGCACAGATCATGTCCTCTAGTCCTTTGAGAAGGCCTAGGGACAAAAAGCTCATCCGCCAAGCTATTATATTGCCCTCTGATGTATTTATACATGTTAATTAGATCCCCTCTAAGGCGTCTTTTCTCTAGACTAAATAAACCCAGTTTATCTAACCTTTCTTGGTAAGCGAGACCTTCCATCCCACGTATCAATTTTGTAGCTCGTCTCTGCACCTGCTCTAAAACTGCAGTATCTTTTTTGTAATGTGGTGCCCAGAACTGAATTCCATATTCCAGATGTGGCCTTACTAGAGAGTTAAACAGGGGCAATATTATGCTAGCATTTTCGAGTTTTTATTTCCCTTTTAATGCATCCCAAAATTTTGTTAGCTTTAGCTGCAGCTGCTTGGCATTGAGTACGATTATTTAACTTGTTGTCAATGAGTACTCCTAAGTCCTTCTCCAAGTTTGATGTCCCCAACTGTATCCCATTTATTTTGTATGGTGCTAGACCATTGGTACGTCCAAAATGCATGACCTTACATTTGTCAACATTGAATTTCATCTGCCATGTATGTGCCCATATAGCCATCCTATCCAAATCCTGTTGCAATATGACACTATCTTCCTGAGAGTTGATGATTCTGCACAATTTTGTATCATCTGCAAAAATAGCAACATTGCTCACTACTGCATCTACTAGGTCATTCATAAATAAATTGAAGAGCACTGGACCCAGAACAGACCCCTGTGGGACCCCACTGCTAACAGTCTCCCATTTTGAGTACAATCTATTGACCACAACTCTTTGTTATCTGTCCATTAGCCAGTTCCCTATCCATGAACACAGACTCTTCCCCAGTCCTTGCATCCTTGCATATGATGTGGGAGGCTGCTGTCTCTATCCTGGCAGAGCTGGAGATGAGGTGGGGGGCTGCTGTCTCTATCCTGGCAGAGCTGGAGATGAGGTGGGAGGCTGCTGTCTCTATCCTGGCAGAGCTGGAGATGAGGTGGGGGGCTGCTGTCTCTATCCTGGCAGAGCTGGAGATGAGGTGGGGGGCTGCTGTCTCTATCCTGGCAGAGCTGGAGATGAGGTGGGGGCTGCTGTCTCTAGCCTGGCAGAGCTGGAGATGAGGTGGGGGGCTGCTGTCTCTATCCTGGCAGAGATGGAGATGAGGTGGGGGGGCTGCTGTCTATCCTGGCAGAGCTGGAGATGAGGTGGGGGGCTGCTGTCTATATCCTGGCAGAGCTGGAGATGAGGTGGGGGGCTGCTGTCTATCCTGGCAGAGCTGGAGATGAGGTGGGGGGCTGCTGTCTCTATCCTGGCAGAGCTGGAGATGAGGTGGGGGGCTGCTGTCTCTATCCTGGCAGAGCTGGAGATGAGGTGGGGGGCTGCTGTCTATCCTGGCAGAGCTGGAGATGAGGTGGGGGGCTGCTGTCTCTATCCTGGCAGAGCTGGAGATGAGGTGGGAGGCTGCTGTCTATATCCTGGCAGAGCTGGAGATGAGGTGGGGGGCTGCTGTCTATCCTGGCAGAGCTGGAGATGAGGTGGGAGGCTGCTGTCTCTATCCTGGCAGAGCTGGAGATGAGGTGGGGGGCTGCTGTCTCTATCCTGGCAGAGCTGGAGATGAGGTGGGGGGCTGTTGTATATCCTGGCAGAGCTGGAGATGAGGTGGGAGGCTGCTGTCTATCCTGGCAGAGCTGGAGATGAGGTGGGGGGCTGCTGTCTCTATCCTGGCAGAGCTGGAGATGAGGTGGGGGGCTGCTGTCTATCCTGGCAGAGCTGGAGATGAGGTGGGGGGCTGCTGTCTATCCTGGCAGAGCTGGAGATGAGGTGGGGGGCTGCTGTCTCTATCCCGGCAGAGCTGGAGATGAGGTGGGGGGCTGCTGTCTCTATCCTGGCAGAGCTGGAGATGAGGTGGGAGGCTGCTGTCTCTATCCTGGCAGAGCTGGAGATGAGGTGGGAGGCTGCTGTCTCTATCCTGGCAGAGCTGGAGATGAGGTGGGAGGCTGCTGTCTCTATCCTGGCAGAGCTGGAGATGAGGTGGGAGGCTGCTGTCTATCCTGGCAGAGCTGGAGATGAGGTGGGAGGCTGCTGTCTCTATCCTGGCAGAGCTGGAGATGAGGTGGGGGGCTGCTGTCTCTATCCTGGCAGAGCTGGAGATGAGGTGGGGGGCTGTTGTATATCCTGGCAGAGCTGGAGATGAGGTGGGAGGCTGCTGTCTATCCTGGCAGAGCTGGAGATGAGGTGGGGGGCTGCTGTCTCTATCCTGGCAGAGCTGGAGATGAGGTGGGGGGCTGCTGTCTATCCTGGCAGAGCTGGAGATGAGGTGGGGGGCTGCTGTCTATCCTGGCAGAGCTGGAGATGTGGGGGGCTGCTGTCTCTATCCTGGCAGAGCTGGAGATGAGGTGGGGGGCTGCTGTCTCTATCCTGGCACAGCTGGAGATGAGGTGGGGGGCTGCTGTCTATCCTGGCAGAGCTGGAGATGAGGTGGGAGGCTGCTGTCTCTATCCTGGCAGAGCTGGAGATGAGGTGGGAGGCTGCTGTCTCTATCCTGGCAGAGCTGGAGATGAGGTGGGAGGCTGCTGTCTCTATCCTGGCAGAGCTGGAGATGAGGTGGGGGCTGCTGTCTCTATCCTGGCAGAGCTGGAGATGAGGTGGGGGCTGCTGTCTCTATCCTGGCAGAGCTGGAGATGAGGTGGGGGGCTGCTGTCTATCCTGGCAGAGCTGGAGATGAGGTGGGAGGCTGCTGTCTCTATCCTGGCAGAGCTGGAGATGATGTGGGAGGCTGCTGTCTCTATCCTGGCAGAGCTGGAGATGAGGTGGGGGGCTGCTGTCTCTATCCTGGCAGAGCTGGAGATGAGGTGGGGGCTGCTGTCTCTATCCTGGCAGAGCTGGAGATGAGGTGGGGGGCTGCTGTCTCTATCCTGGCAGAGCTGGAGATGAGGTGGGGGCTGCTGTCTATCCTGGCAGAGCTGGAGATGAGGTGGGGGGCTGCTGTCTCTATCCTGGCAGAGCTGGAGATGAGGTGGTGGGCTGCTGTCTCTATCCTGGCAGAGCTGGAGATGAGGTGGGGGGCTGATGTCTATCCTGGCAGAGCTGGAGATGAGGTGGGGGGCTGCTGTCTCTATCATGGCAGAGCTGGAGATGAGGTGGGGGGCTGCTGTCTCTATCCTGGCAGAGCTGGAGATGAGGTGGGGGGCTGCTGTCTATATCCTGGCAGAGCTGGAGATGAGGTGGGGGGCTGCTGTCTCTATCCTGGCAGAGCTGGAGATGAGGTGGGGGGCTGCTGTCTCTATCCTGGCAGAGCTGGAGATGAGGTGGGGGGCTGCTGTCTCTATCCTGGAAGAGCTGGAGATGAGGTGGGGGGCTGTTGTATATCCTGGCAGAGCTGGAGATGAGGTGGGGGGCTGCTGTCTCTATCCTGGCAGAGCTGGAGATGAGGTGGGGGGCTGCTGTCTATATCCTGGCAGAGCTGGAGATGAGGTGGGGGGCTGCTGTCTATCCTGGCAGAGCTGGAGATGAGGTGGGAGGCTGCTGTCTCTATCCTGGCAGAGCTGGAGATGAGGTGGGAGGCTGCTGTCTATATCCTGGAAGAGCTGGAGATGAGGTGGGGGGCTGCTGCCTACCCTGGCAGAGCTGGAGATGAGGTGGGGGGCTGCTGTCTCTATCCTGGCAGAGCTGGAGATGAGGTGGGGGCTGCTGTCTATCCTGGCAGAGCTGGAGATGAGGTGGGGGGCTGCTGTCTCTATCCTGGCAGAGCTGGAGATGAGGTGGGAGGCTGCTGTCTATATCCTGGAAGAGCTTGAGATGAGGTGGGGGGCTGCTGCCTATCCTGGCAGAGCTGGAGATGAGGTGGGGGGCTGCTGTCTCTATCCTGGCAGAGCTGGAGATGAGGTGGGGGGCTGCTGTCTATCCTGGCAGAGCTGGAGATGAGGTGGGGGGCTGCTGTCTCTATCCTGGCAGAGCTGGAGATGAGGTGGGGGGCTGCTGTCTCTATCCTGGCAGAGCTGGAGATGAGGTGGGGGGCTGCTGTCTCTATCCTGGCAGAGCTGGAGATGAGGTGGGGGCTGCTGTCTCTATCCTGGCAGAGCTGGAGATGAGGTGGGGGGCTGCTGTCTCTATCCTGGCAGAGCTGGAGATGAGGTGGGGGGCTGCTGTCTATCTTGGCAGAGCTGGAGATGAGGTGGGGGGCTGCTGTCTCTATCCTGGCAGAGCTGGAGATGAGGTGGGGGGCTGCTGTCTCTATCCTGGCAGAGCTGGAGATGAGGTGGGGGGCTGCTGTCTCTATCCTGGCAGAGCTGGAGATGAGGTGGGGGGCTGCTGTCTCTATCCTGGCAGAGCTGGAGATGAGGTGGGGGGCTGCTGTCTATCCTGGCAGAGCTGGAGATGAGGTGGGGGGCTGCTGTCCTGGCAGAGCTGGAGATGAGGCGGTACCCCAGGGATGATGGAGAATTGCCCATTACGGCTGTGATCTTATTCTATGGCTTCTGCAGCAGATTGCATTCCACATATGGGCTTCCCGCTGACCTCTGGCATTGTGTTACAGGATGAGCAGAGTGCTGTGTCCATGCTGAAGAAGCACCAGATCCTGGAGCAGGCAGTGGAGGACTATGCAGAGACTGTGCACCAGCTCTCCAAGACCAGCAGAGCTCTGGTGGCAGATGGACATCCCGAGAGGTCAGTGACATTATCTTGTGTTTGTCTCTGGAGGGAGGTTCTGGCACAGGGGTGTGTGGTGTAATCAGACCACCTAAAGAGGGCCACAGATATTGCTTCCTAATTTATGACTGGGGATTGTGTTACACCTTATTGCTTTACATATGCTAGTGATGCCTCTGTTACTGTGGAGGGAGGAGGAGCTAGTGATGCCTCTGTTACTGTGGAGGGAGGAGGAGCTAGTGATGCCTCTGCTAATATGGCGGGAGCAGGGGGGAAGATGCCCAGGGTGCAGGAGGAGGAGCTAGCTGTGGAGCGAGGAGGAGCTAGTGATGCCTCTGTTACTGTGGAGCGAGGAGGAGCTAGTGATGCCTCTGTTACTGTGGAGGGAGGAGGAGCTAGTGATGCCTCTGTTACTGTGGAGGGAGGAGGAGCTAGTGATGCCTCTGTTACTGTGGAGGGAGGAGGAGCTAGTTATGCCTCTGTTACTGTGGAGGGAGGAGGAGCTAGTGATGCCTCTGCTAATATGGCGGGAGCAGGGGGGAAGATGCCCGGGGTGCAGGAGGAGGAGCTAGTGATGCCTCTGTTACTGTGGAGGGAGGAGGAGCTAGTGATGCCTCTGCTAATATGGCAGGAGCAGGGCGGAAGATGCCCGGGGTGCAGGAGGAGGAGCTAGTGATGCCTCTGTTACTGTGGAGCGAGGAGGAGCTAGTGATGCCTCTGTTACTGTGGAGCGAGGAGGAGCTAGTGATGCCTCTGTTACTGTGGAGGGAGGAGGAGCTAGTGATGCCTCTGTTACTGTGGAGGGAGGAGGAGCTAGTGATGCCTCTGCTAATATGGCGGGAGCAGGGGGGAAGATGCCCGGGGTGCACCAGGAGGGAGCTAGTGATGCCTCTGTTACTGTGGAGAGAGGATGAGCTAGTGATGCATCTGTTACTGTGGAGGGAGGAGGAGCTAGTGATGCCTCTGTTACTGTGGAGCGAGGAGGAGCTAGTGATGCCTCTGTTACTGTGGAGGGAGGAGGAGCTAGTGATGCCTCTGTTACTGTGGAGGGAGGAGGAGCTAGTGATGCCTCTGTTACTGTGGAGGGAGGAGGAGCTAGTGATGCCTCTGCTAATATGGCAGGAGCAGGGCGGAAGATGCCCGGGGTGCAGGAGGAGGAGCTAGTGATGCCTCTGTTACTGTGGAGGGAGGAGGAGCTAGTGATGCCTCTGCTAATATGACGGGAGCAGGGGGGAAGATGCCCGGGGTGCAGGAGGAGGAGCTAGCTGTGGAGCGAGGAGGAGCTAGTGATGCCTCTGTTACTGTGGAGGGAGGAGGAGCTAGTGATGCCTCTGTTACTGTGGAGCGAGGAGGAGCTAGTGATGCCTCTGTTACTGTGGAGGGAGGAGGAGCTAGTGATGCCTCTGTTACTGTGGAGGGAGGAGGAGCTAGTGATGCCTCTGCTAATATGGCAGGAGCAGGGCAGAAGATGCCCGGGGTGCAGGAGGAGGAGCTAGTGATGCCTCTGTTACTGTGGAGCGAGGAGGAGCTAGTGATGCCTCTGTTACTGTGGAGCGAGGAGGAGCTAGTGATGCCTCTTACTGTGGAGGGAGGAGGAGCTAGTGATGCCTCTGTTACTGTGGAGGGAGGAGGAGCTAGTGATGCCTCTGCTAATATGGCGGGAGCAGGGGGGAAGATGCCCGGGGTGCAGGAGGAGGAGCTAGTGATGCCTCTGTTACTGTGGAGGGAGGAGGAGCTAGTGATGCCTCTGCTAATATGGCAGGAGCAGGGCGGAAGATGCCCGGGGTGCAGGAGGAGGAGCTAGTGATGCCTCTGTTACTGTGGAGCGAGGAGGAGCTAGTGATGCCTCTGTTACTGTGGAGCGAGGAGGAGCTAGTGATGCCTCTGTTACTGTGGAGGGAGGAGGAGCTAGTGATGCCTCTGTTACTGTGGAGGGAGGAGGAGCTAGTGATGCCTCTGCTAATATGGCGGGAGCAGGGGGGAAGATGCCCGGGGTGCACCAGGAGGGAGCTAGTGATGCCTCTGTTACTGTGGAGAGAGGAGGAGCTAGTGATGCATCTGTTACTGTGGAGGGAGGAGGAGCTAGTGATGCCTCTGTTACTGTGGAGCAAGGAGGAGTTAGTGATGCCTCTGTTACTGTGGAGGGAGGAGGAGCTAGTGATGCCTCTGTTACTGTGGAGGGAGGAGGAGCTAGTGATGCCTCTGTTACTGTGGAGGGAGGAGGAGCTAGTGATGCCTCTGCTAATATGGCAGGAGCAGGGCGGAAGATGCCCGGGGTGCAGGAGGAGGAGCTAGTGATGCCTCTGTTACTGTGGAGGGAGGAGGAGCTAGTGATGCCTCTGCTAATATGACGGGAGCAGGGGGGAAGATGCCCAGGGTGCACCAGGAGGGAGCTAGTGATGCCTCTGTTACTGTGGAGCGAGGAGGAGCTAGTGATGCCTCTGTTACTGTGGAGGGAGGAGGAGCTAGTGATGCCTCTGTTACTGTGGAGGGAGGAGGAGCTAGTGATGCCTCTGCTAATATGGCGGGAGCAGGGGGGAAGATGCCCGGGGTGCAGGAGGAGGAGCTAGCTGTGGAGCGAGGAGGAGCTAGTGATGCCTCTGTTACTGTGGAGGGAGGAGGAGCTAGTGATGCCTCTGTTACTGTGGAGGGAGGAGGAGCTAGTGATGCCTCTGCTAATATGGCGGGAGCAGGGGGGACGATGCCCGGGGTGCAGGAGGAGGAGCTAGCTGTGGAGCGAGGAGGAGCTAGTGATGCCTCTGTTACTGTGGAGGGAGGAGGAGCTAGTGATGCCTCTGTTACTGTGGAGCGAGGAGGAGCTAGTGATGCCTCTGTTACTGTGGAGGGAGGAGGAGCTAGTGATGCCTCTGTTACTGTGGAGGGAGGAGGAGCTAGTGATGCCTCTGCTAATATGGCAGGAGCAGGGCGGAAGATGCCCGGGGTGCAGGAGGAGGAGCTAGTGATGCCTCTGTTACTGTGGAGCGAGGAGGAGCTAGTGATGCCTCTGTTACTGTGGAGCGAGGAGGAGCTAGTGATGCCTCTGTTACTGTGGAGGGAGGAGGAGCTAGTGATGCCTCTGTTACTGTGGAGGGAGGAGGAGCTAGTGATGCCTCTGCTAATATGGCGGGAGCAGGGGGGAAGATGCCCGGGGTGCAGGAGGAGGAGCTAGTGATGCCTCTGTTACTGTGGAGGGAGGAGGAGCTAGTGATGCCTCTGTTACTGTGGAGGGAGGAGGAGCTAGTGATGCCTCTGCTAATATGGCGGGAGCAGGGGGGAAGATGCCCGGGGTGCACCAGGAGGGAGCTAGTGATGCCTCTGTTACTGTGGAGGAGCTAGTGATGCCTCTGTTACTGTGGAGGGAGGAGGAGCTAGTGATGCCTCTGCTAATATGGCGGGAGCAGGGGGGAAGATGCCCGGGGTGCACCAGGAGGGAGCTAGTGATGCCTCTGTTACTGTGGAGAGAGGAGGAGCTAGTGATGCATCTGTTACTGTGGAGGGAGGAGGAGCTAGTGATGCCTCTGTTACTGTGGAGGGAGGAGGAGCTAGTGAAGCCTCTGTTACTGTGGAGCGAGGAGGAGCTAGTGATGCCTCTGTTACTGTGGAGGGAGGAGGAGCTAGTGATGCCTCTGTTACTGTGGAGGGAGGAGCAGCTAGTGATGCCTCTGCTAATATGGCGGGAGCAGGGGGGAAGATGCCCGGGGTGCAGGAGGAGGAGCTAGTGATGCCTCTGTTACTGTGGAGGGAGCAGGAGGGAAGACGTGGGGTGCAGGACAAGGAGCTAGTGATGCCTCACTGTGGAGGGAGCAGGAGGGAGGACACGAGTTGCGGGAGGAGGAGCTTCTGGAGGGTGAAGTGAGTGAAGTACAATGTGCTCAGGGGCTGCATGTCGCCAAGGATCTGGTATGCGGGATCTGTAGCTCAGGGGTGCAGGAGGAGGCGGAGCTATTGGAGGGTGAGATGAGTGAAGTACAATGCGCTCAGGGGCTGCATGTCGCCAAGGATCTGGCATGCGGGATCTTTAGCTCGGCGGTGCAGGTGGAGGAGGAGGAGGAGCTTCTGGAGGGTGAGATGAGTGAAGTACAATACGCTCAGGGGCTGCATGTCGCCAAGGATCTGGCATGTGAGATCTTTAGCTCGGGGGTGCAGGAGGAGGAGGAGCTTCTGGAGGGGGAGGGGAGTGAAGTACAATACGCTCAGGGGCTGCATGTCGCCAAGGATCTGGCATGTGGGATCTTTAGCTCGGGGGTGCAGGAGGAGGAGGAGCTTCTGGAGTGTTAGATGAGTGAAGCACAATGTGCTCAGGGGCTGCATGTCATCAAGGATTTGGCATGCAGGATCTTAAGCTCGGGGTGCAGGAGGAGGAGGAGCTTCTGGAGGGGGAGTTGAGTGAAGTACAATGCGCTCAGGGGCTGATGTCGCCAAGGATTTGGTATGCAGGATCTGTAGCTCGGGGGTGCAGGAGGAGGAGGAGCTTCTGGAGGGGGAGGTGAGTAAAGTATAAAGCGCTCAGGGGCTGGATGTCGCCATGGATCTGGCATGTGGGATCTTTAGCTCGGCGGTGCTGGAGGGGGAGGTGAGTGAAGTACAATACACTCGGGGACTGATGTCGCCAAGGATTTGACATGCGGGATATTAGCTCGGCGGTGCAGGAGGAGGAGGAGGAGCTTCTGGAGGGGGAGGAGAGTGAAGGTACAATGCGCTCAGAGGCTGGATGTTGCCAAGGATCTGGCATGCGGGATCTTTAGCTCGGCGGTGCAGGAGGAGGAGCTTCTGGAGGAGGAGGTGAGTGAAGTACAATACACTCGGGGACTGATGTCTGCAAGGATTTGACATGCGGGATCTTTAGCTCGGCGGTGCAGGAGGAGGAGCTTCCTGAGGGGGAGGGGAGTGAAGTACAATGCGCTCGCTGGTGCAGGAGGAGGAGGAGGAGCTTCCTGAGGGGGAGGGGGAGCGAAGTACAATACACTCAGGGGCTGGATGTTGCCAGCGATCTGGCATGCGGGATCTTTAGCTCGGCGGTGCAGGAGGAGGAGGAGGAGCTTCCTGAGGGGGAGGTGAGCGAAGTACAATGCACTCAGGGGCTGGATGTTGCCAGCGATCTGGCATGTGGGATCTGTAGCTCGGCGGGGCAGGTGGAGGAGGAGGAGCTTCTGGAGGGGGAGGGGAGGGAAGTACAATGCACTCAGGGGCTGGATGTTGCCAGCGATCTGGCATGTGGGATC
Source organism: Hyperolius riggenbachi (assembly GCF_040937935.1). NCBI lineage: Eukaryota > Metazoa > Chordata > Amphibia > Anura > Hyperoliidae > Hyperolius > Hyperolius riggenbachi. The sequence goes on from NC_090649.1 coordinate 502,937,524, forward strand.
TGTAGCTGAAGTCGGGGCTCTCGTTCTCACGCTAGATTCTCCATCAGCTGTCCCCGCGGAGTGAGGTGATGCAGTGCGTAGCTAGAGCGTTTGCACCGGTGACGCGGATATCCCATTGTGTGTATTGGCGCTTGTTAAGACCTTTTCATTTCGTTCCCTTTAGTGTAACCTGATTTCTTGTGTCCATTGGCAGTGAGCGGATCAGCATGCGGCAGTCGCAGGTGGACAAACTGTATGCAGGACTGAAGGATTTGTCGGAGGAGAGACGGGGGAAGCTGGACGAGAGGCATCGGCTATTCCAACTCAACCGCGAGGTGGATGATCTGGAGCAGTGGATTGCCGAGAGGGAGGTGGTAGCAGGTTCCCATGAGCTGGGGCAGGACTACGAGCATGTTACAGTAAGTACCCAGTCACTGCTAGGCATCATGGGAAATGTAGTCCTATGTCCAACAGAACATTTATTCAGGAGGCAACATTAGCTCCTCCCAGCGGCCTTGCTGCTTGTAAAGTGCGGTGATGTAAGAATGATGTCGTCAGGATGTTCAGAAATACTCCGATGTACACAAGCCCTGTCTTCTAAATGCGGGGTGCCTGACCTTTGACCTTCAGACATACAATATAGCTGTTCTCTTCCTACACAGACCATATATAGGGGAATGGGAGGTGCAGAGGGAGGTGGCCAATGTGAATCAATATTAACCCTTGCTCTGGCAACAGCACATAACACAAAGCAACAAACACTGCCAAATACAATGAAATCTCTTTGTTCTCCAAAAACGCTGCAGCATTCTCAGACTAAGCCAACCTATCAAATCGTCCAGGTTGCCTCCTTGAGGTTGGTTCGCTCATGCAAGCATGCAATGCCAGTACAGCCCGTTATGGCAGTGGTGTAAGAGAGGCTTTGTGGGTGACTGGCTATATGTATATAGTGTATGTGTCAGGGTAACTGAAGCCAGGGGGATATGGAGCAGTGTTCTCCCCAGACTCTTTTAGCCGGGTGCTCCACCCGGCTAGATTTGGTAACCACCCGGCTGTCATCGGCTCACCTCCTCCTATGCTGTAAGCATAGTTGCCCCGCATTTTCATCTCTCCCCACCCGGCTACTACTTCATGCCACCCGGCTGGAAAAAAATTCTGGGGAAAACTCTGGAGGCTGACATGTTTCCTTTTAATGAACAGTGGTGTCTTCCCACCTGTTGGGTGCCCTTCAAATATGGCATTGCGTTAGGAATGATCCATATTTTTCTATAAATGCCTTTGAAACATTCCTTTATTAACTAAAATGTTGTTTGAGCATATTGATATATGATTTATCCTTGTCCTAATCCCAAGATTTCCTGTAATAGATTGACTATGACCGATCCGGGTATCCGGGTACCCCCTTAAAGCAACCCACGTATCCCCAGGGTTACACACGCCACACGTTCAGATTCGAGGCTTCAGATCATGCGATCCGGGTACCCCTTACCAACCCACGTATCCCCAGGGTACACACACCACACGATGAGGACCGAGGCCGCAGATCATAAGATCCGGGTACTCCCTTACCAACCCACGTATCCCCAGGGGTACACACGCCACACGATGAGGACCGAGGCTGCAGATCATACGATCCCGGTACCCCCTTACCAACCGTGACAATCCAGCCCCGCGATCCCGTCGAGATCTGCTCCCGTTAGCGTACGCAGGAAGTACGGGTGCAGACGGACAACGAAGACCGGTTGCTGGATCGTCAAAGGGAGAAAGAAAGGTGAAGGTGACAGAGCGTGCCAATCCCGTCTAATCTGCTCCCGTTAGCATACGCAGGAAGTACGGTGAACAGACTGACAATAAAGATTGGTCGCGCAACTGCCGACAATATGTAATGGGACAAACATTCACCAATCCCGTATTACTAGGCCACTGTTGTCATGCAGGTCTCATGCACTAGAGACTGCTGGAGTCAAATTCACTGTGTGGTAAATGGTTAAGATTGGTTGAGGTGCCCATACATGTACAATCCTGATTGTATATTCAATCGGTAAACTAAAAATATCGATTTCGCGCTGGAAATCGAGTAAATACACTGCCACCACTCTTCCAGTTCGGTAGGAAGGGAAGAGGCTCCCGCTATCATAATACGGTAGCCAGCCCAATCACGTTCAACACGCTCCAGTCACCGTTCGGGGAATAGTCACTTCCGACGGCTTAGAGATTGTGAGCAATGTGACGTTAAAGAAAGGTTACTGGGTCCCTATATGATGCAATCTCGATGGTCTCCAATCGAGAAAACTGAAGTTATTGATTCCGCACAGGAAATCGGATACTAGCTAATCCTAGAAGGAAGTAACGGTTATTCACAACTTAGCTAGCAAATCAACAATTTATAAGAAAATCATAAAACAATGCGGTTGTAATGAATAGCGGAGATGCCGCTGCGGAGACAAGCGGCATGGCGGCTATCTCTGCGTATCAGCCGGCGGCTTTGGCCACGCAGTTACATGCTGGTGCTCTGCCTGGTCCTTCTATTGCACATAGATTGAGGGCTACGCGCGCCAGGCGACAGGACCTTTATGCGAATAGAAGGGGAGTCAGCTGATCTGCCAGGTCAGCTGACTCCAAACACTATCTCGGATTGGCTGAGTGACTGGGGCGGCGCTGCGCAGCTGCTATGTATATATAGTGGTAGTCTGTCAGTTGCTCCGTGTCTGCTGTTGCGAATGCTAACGTGTGAGCGCTCAGACCTAGTCAGATCCCAAAGTGTGCTAGAAGCAGCCGGGGCTGGGAATTCACACTTAGCCAGATTCTGTTGATAGCTTAAAGTACGAATTCATTGTATTATCTGTTATGACCTTCTGCTTCCGTTGACTATTCTCCTGCTTACTGACTCTGTACCTCTGCCCATCTGATTCATGTTGCCGACCCTGCCTGAACACAACACTGAATCAGCCTTCTGTCTTGGTACCTTATCTGTCCGTACGTTGCATACTCTGCTTGTCTGACCTTTCTTACCTCACCAGTGGGCCTAGCCACTGGCAAGGGATCTGGGGCATTTCACCTGCTCCTCAGGTGAAGCCCAAATGCAGCACTGTCTGTAACACCTGCTCCTCAGGTGTCCCTTGGCTGCAGTGTAGTCTTATTCACCTGCTCCTCAGGTGAATATCCTTTGCAGCACAGTCTGTAACACCTGCTCCTCAGGTGTCCACTGGCTGCAATATAGTAATAATCACCCGCTCCTCAGGTGATCATTCTCTGTAGCTCAGTTGGTGATACCTGCTCCACAGGTGGCCACCGACTAAAGTACAGCCTGACTCACCTGCTCCTCAGGTGGTCATTGGCTGCAGCATTGTCTGAATCACCCGCTCCTCGGGAGACTTCCTATTCCTCATTACTGTTGCACCAAACACTATCTCACATTTGTAGTCCTGCGTCTGGCTATACTAGCATTATTGGTGATTCTGCAGTTCACCACATAATCAGGTATAGCATCTGTATTATTGGTGATACTGCAGATCACCAATAATCAGAAAATCTGTTTAGCTGACACCAATTGTTACAGCGGTAGTATGACTGACTCTTCAGAGGGCAGATTAGTTATAGCAGCAATCAGATGACCAGAACAGGCACAAGACTGAACGATAAAAATCGTTAGTTTATTTCTAAACTACATACACACAGCTTACTTTAGAACAGATTGATTTGACAGAGAGAAGAGATGAAAAGAAACAGAATGTCCGAATATATACAGTTCAAATACCGTTATTGGTAGTCCATGCGGCAATCGCAAGTCTTTGGAGTAAAGTCCAAGATGGCGGTTCTGGGCCCGTGTCCTGCGGGCTGGTCGATTTGATGTTACTTTGACGCCAGATGAAAGGTGAAGGCCCTGGACTTTTGGGTCATGTCAGTTTTGCTCCTCACTGTGGGTGGGAGGAGTTATGACACATACAAGTCCAGCCTTGTGCAATTTGAATAAGGCAGTGCCCCCTTAGGCAGGGAGAGGTTTGGGCCAATTCATATTTTGTCCGCTCTCAGCATGCCCGTGGGTAATATCAAGAACCCAAATAAATATTCATAATCAGCGCAAGTGTGTGAATCTGCTAATACTAAACTTGGGGGGGGGGGTAGAGTGAACGGTGACCCCAAAATGCATATCTCTGGCAGGGTTTACCGTTAATTCGGAAACATCCAATTGTATGGTTTGTTCCGAATTTCATAATAAGCGGGTTCTAAAGGCCGTTGCCTATTTGGAAAGTCATCTTTATGACAAAAGAGGAATTTCATATTTGTGAGATCACAGAAAGGTTTTCCTAAGGGCAGAAGTCTTTTGAAGCTCGGGCAGCAGCCTAGGTGTCAGATCTCCTGCTGAGACTGGGGCCGATCAGACTGGAGAAAACCGCAATTTATGAGCTTCTGTTGGCTGATATCTACCCGTCATCTGATGGATGAGCTTATAAACTCTCTAGGGGGCCACATAAGGCCAGGAAACACCCTGTCCCACGTAGGTGAGAGATTTTGTAATTAGAAGCTACCAAAGAGCCAGGGTTTGCTACATTTGACCAGGGAGAGGAACTGTTAACCCCTGGCTTCCCTGATCTTTTTGTAAATTAAGCCTTTCTCTATCTGCTGTCACTTTTTAATAGTGGCAACAGGGAATATTTTATAAGGCTCTAACTACTTATTTAGGACGAATAAACGTTGATTCGTCACACCAACCAGCGTATCCCCAGAGGTACACACGCCACATGAGGACCGAGGCTTCAGAGCATAGATGAAATTTGAGTGCAGTCCCACTTTAAAATGTTATTATACTTGTACAAATGGAGAAATACAAAGAGTGGTTACCAGTAGCAACCAGAGGTGTGTACGTTATCCAGTGCAGAAGATGATTATTTATGATCTGTTGATATTGGTTACTGGACTCCGCACATTGCTTATTTCCTTATTTAGGGATTACATTATTACAGGGTAACTATATTCTGGGGTACATATCAGCTTTGGTGCCGCAGGAATCCCGAGACGAGGCAAAGAAGCTGAGATTTACTTAGCTGGGGCTTCTTCCCCCGCAGTCTATCTGACTCCTGCTGTGCTTCTGATCCCCTCTCATGTGCTGCTATCTAATTCTGAATGTGTGGCCTTCTCGATCGCTCTCCCATAGCCGCTGCTCATGTGCAGTGTAAGTCTTTATGAACTGCGCATGCACTGATTGCTCCCAGGAGGTGCGAGGCCGCAACCAGCATATCATCTGAGATGTGAGGCACGCTGTGAGACCTGATATACTGCCGAGAACTGGAAGAAGCCCCAGGTAATTCAATGCTTTTTACTTGCTTCAGGTATCCTTTAAAGCAGAGTTCCCCAACCAGGTCCTCGAGGCCCACCAACAGTGCATGTTTTGTATAAATCCACAGAGGTAGTTAATCAGCTCTGCTGAGACACTAATTACCTCACCTGTGCCTGTTTGTGGTTCTCTGCAAAGCATGTACTGTTGGGGGTAGTTGAGGACAGGGTTGGGGAGCTCTGCTTTAAGGGATTTGGGATTTGACTTTTGGAATTGTAATGTGTTCATCAGTAGTAGTCCCCACCCCAAACATCCTGAACATGACATGACCCTTATGCTTCCTAACGCTACCCCTGCAGTGTACCAGGAGAAGTAGGTTGGCTGGGCATTCCATGGGCATCATGAGGGAGGGACAGAGGGTGTGGAAGCAGTCACAGGCCAGTGAGGGGTTTGTGTACCTTATTCTGCACTGCATGATGGTAAGTGAATTTATTGGTGTGACATTGAAACCCGGAACTCGTCTTATTTCTTTCTTTTTCCTCCCAGATGTTGCAGGAGCGGTTTAGGGAGTTTGCACGTGACACGGGACACATTGGACAGGAGAGAGTGGACACTGTTAATCACATGGCAGATGATCTCATCAATTCTGGACATTCCGATGCTGCTACCATAGCAGAATGGAAGGATGGTCTGAATGAGGCCTGGGCAGACCTGCTGGAACTCATCGACACCAGGACACAGATACTGGCTGCCTCATATGAACTGCACAAATTCTACCACGATGCTAAAGAAATCCTCAGCCGCATCCAGGATAAGCATAAGAAGCTTCCGGAGGAGCTGGGAAGAGACCAGAATACTGTGGAAACACTACAGAGGATGCACACCACATTTGAGCACGACATCCAGGCACTGGGCACACAGGTGAGCTCTGATCACCACGTGTCTTTCTTCCAAAGGGCACCGTACAATACACACTGGACACTGGGTCTGGTAAGAGGAAAATCTGTGCTGAAGCGGGGTCTTTAATTGGTTGTTCTTCATACCTCATGTGAAGATCTTCATGCTAGACTGAAATGAAGTAGGATGCATGGGTGTACCAATCACCCCTGCGACCCCGCCACCGCAGGGGGGCCCAGAGGCTTTGGGTTCCCCTCCCTCTCCCCAAACGCAAGTGCAGCCAGTTAGCAAAAAAGCAACCCTCCCCCGTTCCCTCACATAGAACGTCCCTGCCCCCTCCTCCCGCCATGCAGAGTATTGGAAGTGTCTGCAACTTGTTCCTGCTTCCAGTCACTGCTTCACAGCAGAATACTCTCAGCTTCCATTCACTGGCTCCTGATCACATGACGCCATGCAGTTCAGGGACCAAGAGGGCCCCATGTTATCATTTTGGTGTTAGTCTACTTTAGGGGACTCAGCAGGAAACCCCACAGGGAGCCGTTCTCCAGTCACAGCACCCTCTACAGCATGAAGTATTGTGATTGGCCAGATAACGTGGGCGTAATTTACTACAATTGTTAATCTTTTGGTAAGAAATCTGATGGTGAGTGAGGTGGAGGGAGATGGGGTTAGGCCTAACTGTCCCTAATTCTCTGTAGCCAGAAAACATTCTTTTCTAATAGTTGGTTTTATTTCCTCTTATCTGACGGTGGAAGGAGCCTGACTGAAATTTCACAGTTCTTCAACCGGTTGCTTTCTGTCCATGCCCAAGTAGGAGCCTATCTGCCCACTGCGTGCCCACCCCCAATGGCAGCCTATCTGCCCACTGCGTGCCCACCCCCAATGGCAGCCTATCTGCCCACTGCGTGCCCACCCCCAATGGCAGCCTATCTGCCCACTGCGTGCCCACCCCCAATGGCAGCCTATCTGCCCACTGCGTGCCCACCCCCAATGGCAGCCTATCTGCCCACTGCGTGCCCACCCCCAATGGCAGCCTATCTGCCCACTGCGTGCCCACCCCCAATGGCAGCCTATCTGCCCACTGCGTGCCCACCCCCAATGGCAGCCTATCTGCCCACTGCGTGCCCACCCCCAATGGCAGCCTATCTGCCCACTGCGTGCCCACCCCCAATGGCAGCCTATCTGCCCACTGCGTGCCCACCCCCAATGGCAGCCTATCTGCCCACTGCTTGCCCACCCCCAATGGCAGCCTATCTGCCCACTGCTTGCCCACCCCCAATGGCAGCCTATCTGCCCACTGCGTGCCCACCCCCAATGGCAGCCTATCTGCCCACTGCGTGCCCACCCCCAATGGCAGCCTATCTCCCCACTGCGTGCCCACCCCCAATGGCAGCCTATCTGCCCACTGCGTGCCCACCCCCAATGGCAGCCTATCTGCCCACTGCGTGCCCACCCCCAATGGCAGCCTATCTGCCCACTGCATGCCCACCCCCAATGGCAGCCTATCTGCCCACTGCTTGCCCACCCCCAATGGCAGCCTATCTGCCCACTGCTTGCCCACCTCCAATGGCAGCCTATCTGCCCACTGCTTGCCCACCCCCAATGGCAGCCTATCTGCCCACTGCATGCCCACCCCCAATGGCAGCCTATCTGCCCACTGCTTGCCCACCCCCAATGGCAGCCTATCTGCCCACTGCTTGCCCACCCCCAATGGCAGCCTATCTGCCCACTGCGTGCCCACCCCCAATGGCAGCCTATCTGCCCACTGCGTGCCCACCCCCAATGGCAGCCTATCTGCCCACTGCGTGCCCACCCCCAATGGCAGCCTATCTGCCCACTGCGTGCCCACCCCCAATGGCAGCCTATCTGCCCACTGCGCGCCCACCCCCAATGGCAGCCTATCTGCCCATTGCTTGCCCACCCCCAATGGCAGCCTATCTGCCCACTGCGCGCCCACCCCCAATGGGGCTCAGCACAATCCATGTCCATTGGAATTCATTACATCCAAACCTTCCCTCCCATCATGTTTTCACATCCCTGCCCCTTTGTCTGCTGCAAGTTACGTGTTTATCAAAGGGGGCGGATCTGGAGAATGCTGAAATCCACCTCTGAGTAGAAAGGAGAGAAATGATGAATGGGGTGTCCAGAGTTGGGCGTGGGGAGTTCACAGAACCACCTAAAACAGGAAAAAGCAGAATTTGATGTGAGTGGTTTTTATTATTTTTATTATGTTTCTTTTTATTTGGCCATTTCTGACGTTCTGCGGGGTGATATAGCCATCAAGTTCAGGACTGCTTTAAAAAAACCATCTGAGGTGAGAGGGATATGGAAGCTGCCATATGTATCCTTTTGAACAATTCCCATTGCCTGGCAATGAATTTGGCCACCTCCATATTCCTCTGACCTCGGGTTCCCTTTACAATGAGGGAAAGGTGCTCAGAGTGGTCAGATCACCGTGTGCCATTTGTGTGAATAGCAAGCAGTTTATTTTACCTAATGAGGCCAGGAAAGTCTTTGAACTGTTCTCTTGTTGACCTCCAGGTGAGGCAGCTTCAGGAAGACGCGTCTCGGTTGCAGGCAGCTTATGCAGGAGACAAGGCTGACGACATTCAGAAGAGGGAGAGCGAAGTTCTGGAGGCCTGGAAGTCATTGCTGGACGCGTGTGAAGGGCGGAGGCTGCGGCTGGTGGACACAGGAGACAAGTTCCGATTCTTCAGCATGGTCCGTGATCTCATGCTGTGGATGGAGGATGTCATCCGACAGATCGAGGCCCAAGAGAAGCCAAGGTACCGCCGTCATAGCATAGATCATACATGTCAAACTCCAGCCCACGGGCCAAATCGGAGCCATTAAATTTGGCCCACCAAGTGGTTTCCCACTTTGCATTATGTTTAGCCCACTCTAGACCACCAGGGAAGCCGTATTGGAGGTAAAGCCCTAGAATTCCGTGGAAGCCATATGGGGAGGTGGGGAAAAGAACTAAACACTAGAGAGCTGTATAGGAGAAGGTGGGGACCACTAGACACCAGGGAACTGTATAGGGGAGGGAGGAGGTCCACAAGACACTGTGGAACTGTATGGCAGCATGGGAGGCCTGGGGAGATGGGTGGAAATCAGGCCCCTTCCAATGGGTTATGCTGAAATACAGCAGCATGGGAGGCCTGGGGATATGGGTGGAAATCAGGCCCCTCCCACTGGGCGATGCTGAAATACAGCAGCATGGGAGGCAGGGCCGGATTTACAGCTCAGGAGCCTAAAGGCACAGAAGTTCTGGCGCCCTAAGCCCCGCCTATCCGCACAGGCCACACCCCCAACTCACGCCCCTTTTTCTTACGCAAACTAATGTAGATTTTACCAAAGGCAGTTAGAGAATACTAACAATATGCAGATATTGCCAATGACATTCAGAATTTACCAAATATATGCTATTACCAACAACAAGCAGATAATACAAATCACAAGGAATTAATACAGATAACACATAGTTTCATGTCAGACGGGTACGTCTTGGTGTGACAGTGCGCACGTAAAGCACTTGGAGGTTCCCAGCAAGTGCGGTCACAAGGCGCCCAAGCGGACATACTGCGCATGCACAGCATAGTATGTCTGGGTTTGAGAGCGCCAACAGGACCCTTAGAATGGAAAGGAAAATAGGCAAATTGAGGCAGACACCGGCCCACGGGAGGTGCAGTAAGCATATGTACAACTCCCCACACACACAGACAATTTGAGGATATGTTTAGGACTAAGATATCCTTTAAAATAAATATCAGGCATTTGCGAAAATGTGGAAAATGCGATCTACTTACCTGTTGCTTCCTCCAGCCCCGGAAAGCAATGTGCCCCTTGCCACAGCTCCGCTCCCAGCTGGTCTCTAAGGGTCCCCTTTGTTGCAGATGCCGACCTGGCAAGGTCGTTATTTTCTGCGCCATTGTGCGGCTGCTCACAATCACATAGCCGGGAGATTTGTGTGCAGGTGCAGTGCTTCTGCGCCTGCACAGAACACTCCCGGCTACGTGAGCGTGATCCCGCAAGCGCAAAAGATACCGACATCGCTGGGTTGGCATCTGCAACCGAGGGGACCTTTGGAGACCGGCTGGGAACGGAGCTGTGGCAAGGGACACATAGCTTTCCGGGGCTGGAGGAAGGAACAGGTAAGTAGATCGCATTTTCTTTAAAATACATATTTCCTTTAACCCTCACTGATCTCTAGCTGAGACTACATTACTTCCTCCTTCTAAACGTGTCCCCTGCTGAGGCAATCCTATGCTTCCCCTTACTCCTTCAAGTGGTTCCCCTCCCCATTTGACACCTAGTCCTGGCCTCCAGCAGTGTTTTCACAGAGTGACACCTCAGCACTGACCAGCTGTCACCTGATCTGATTAGAGTAGCAAATACATCTGATTAGGTCAGGTGACATCTGGACAGAGCTGCCTGTCACCCCATGGAAATATCACAGGATTGTCTCAGCAGGGGACACTGTTCAGAAGGAGGGGAGGGGGAAGCATTATAGTCTCTCAGCTAGGAAAAAAGGGGGGGGAGGGGGGGGGAAGGAATCAAAGGTCCCAAGCCTCTCTGCATTAACGATTAGCCACTTACTCTGTCACTATAACTGTCTGTAGATCTCACTGGCACAATGCAAGTAGTCTGAATGCAGGCTGGTCCTGTCACTGTGATGTCATGGAGCAGGAAGGAATGGCATCTTCAAAAGTCCCGGGCACAGGAACAGGCTGAACCAGTAGACATGGGGAGGGGGGTGGGGGCAGAGCTGTAGCCCACACGTTGTGCAGCAAAATCATCCCAAAGCCACATGTAACAGCATTCTGTGCTGCTCTCCCCACCACTCGCCTGTCACTTTACTGACCCTTTGCCTGCACGTGTGAAATGGAAGGGGGGACAGAGCTGTGTGTACTTAGCCGAGCTCCACTTCCTCCTCCTCCCTCCCCCTCTACAGACTTTGTAATCACTTCAGTAACTTTCTCCCCTTATAGCTCCCGGCGGCTACAGAGTGAAAAAGTAAATAAAGCCAGCCGGAGGACAGAGGAGCTGCTCTCATCTTCCCGACCCCATCCAAGGCACTGTGTCACACACCGCTCTCTGCCACTGTCTACTTCTCATGTGTGCCCCCAATAGAATACACACGGGGCGGGGGGCGGAGCTGTAAGGTAAACAGAGCAGCCAGGGCCGGTGCAGTAGCTCCTCAAACTCCCAGCCAGCAGCAGACGGACAATCTCGCCGCCCCCCGCCGCCTATGCACGCAGCTAGCTGTTGTTCACACAAGCGCTGCGTGCAGGCATGGAAACGGTGGGCGGGGAGAATGGGTAATGAATGTGTGTGTGCGTGTGTTGCCACTAGCCGCCCGCAGCCCGCCCCTCTCTGTACTTCCGCCCGCAGCCGCCCATTATCATGTAAATAAAGGCGCGAGCGGCCGCTTTTGCATTTTCACTGATTCAAATTTAAAGGGGACATGACACAGACCCGCCCTCTGACCAATCAGGCGCCTGTAGGCACGTGCCTAGTGTGCCTTATGGTAAATCCCTGATGGGAGGCCTGGGGGGATGGGTGGAAATCAGGACCCTCCCAATGGACGATGCTGAAATACAGCAGCATGGGAGGCCTGGGGATATGGGTGGAAATCGGGCCCCTCCCGCTGGGCGATGCTGAAATACAGCAGCATGGGAGGCCTAGGGGGATGGGTGGAAATCAGGCCCCTCCCAATGGACGATGCTGAAATACAGCAGCATGGGAGGTCTGGGGGGATGGATGGAAATCAGGCCCCTCCCAATGGGCGATGTTAAAATACAGCAGCGTGGGAGGCCTGGGGGGCGATGGATGGAAATCGGGCCCCTCCCAATGAGCGATGCTGAAATACAGCAGCATGGGAGGCCTGGGGTGGGGGGGGGATGGGTGGAAATCAGGCCCATCCCAATGGGCGATGCTGAAATACAGCAGCATGGGAGGTCTGGGGGGATGGATGGAAATCAGGCCCCTCCCAATGGGCGCTGCTGAAATACAGCAGCATGGAAGGTCTGGGGGGGGATGGATGGAAATCAGGCCCCTCCCAATGGGCGAAGCTGAAATACAGCAGCATGGGAGGTCTGGGGGGATCGATGGAAATCAGGCCACTCCCACTGGGCGATGCTGAAATACAGCAGCATGGGAGGTGTGGGGGGATGGATGGAAATCAGGCCCCTCCCAATGGGCGATGCTGAAATACAGCAGCATGAATCACCAGTGTGATAGCACCAATGGACTATGACGTGCTGAGATCTCCCCTGGAGTAAGCAGGGAATACAATCAGAATAAGTTGTCAGGATCCGCACCGTCTAAAAATCTTCATTTAATGATAAATTCCATGAAAAAAGGCATAAAACAGTGTGCTGGGCCGCCATGACGCACGACGTGCGTCATGGCAAAACGGCACACTGTGTTATGCCTTTTTTCATGGAATTTATTATTAAATGAAGATTTTGGATGGTGCGGATCCTGACAACTTATTCCGAAATACAGCAGCCTGGGAGGCCTGGGGTGATCGATGGAAATCTGGCCCCTCCCAATAGGCGATGCTGAAATACAGCAGCATGGGAGGTCTGGGGGGATGGATAGAAATCTGGCCCCTCCCAATAGGCGATGCTGAAATACAGCAGCATGGGAGGTGTAGGGAGATGGATGGAAATCTGGCCCTTCTCAATGTGCGATGCTGAAATACAGCAGCATGGGAGGTGTGGGGTGGACGGGTGGAAATCAGGCCCCTCCCAATGGGTGATGCTGAAATACAGCAGCATGGGAGGCCTGGGGTGATCGATAGAAATCTGGCCCCTCCCAATGGGCGATGCTGAAATACAGCAGCATGGGAGGTGTAGGGAGATGGATGGAAATCTGGCCCTTCTCAATGTGCGATGCTGAAATACAGCAGCATGGGAGGTCTGGGGGGATGGATGGAAATCTGGCCCCTCCCAATGGGCGATGCTGAAATACAGCAGCATGGGAGGCCTGGGGTGATCGATAGAAATCTGGCCCCTCCCAATGGGCGATGCTGAAATACAGCAGCATGGGAGGCCTGGGGTGATCGATGGAAATCTGGCCCCTCCCAATAGGCGATGCTGAAATACAGCAGCATGGGAGGCCTGGGGTGATCGATAGAAATCTGGCCCCTCCCAATGGGCGATGCTGAAATACAGCAGCATGGGAGGCCTGGGGTGATCGATAGAAATCTGGCCCCTCCCAATGGGCGATGCTGAAATACAGCAGCATGGGAGGTGTAGGGAGATGGATGGAAATCTGGCCCTTCTCAATGTGCGATGCTGAAATACAGCAGCATGGGAGGTCTGGGGGGATGGATGGAAATCTGGCCCTCCCAATGGGCGATGCTGAAATACAGCAGCACGGGAGATCTGGGGGATGGGGAGGCCGATACTCAAAAACAGCAGCGTGGGAAGTCTAGGGGGATGGGTGGAAATCAGGCCCCTCCCAATGGCCGATGCTGAAATACAGCAACATGGGAAGTCTTGGGGGATGGGTGGAAATCAGGCCCCTCCCAATGGGCGATGCTGAAATACAGCAGCATGGGAGGTCTGGGGGGGATGGATGGAAATCAGGCCCCTCCCAATGGGCGATGCTGAAATACAGCAGCCTGGGGGGAATGGGTGGACAGAGGTACACAGACAATGGCTGCAGGGCCCTGAAATGCTCACTTGGGGGGGGGGGGGGGGGATGAACACTGCAAACCACATTGTGCCCAGGAAGGGACTTTTTCATTAACCAGATAATGTTAAAGCAACAGAGACCCCCCTGGACGTCCACCACAGGAAAGCCTCAGGTTCTAGTCCTAGAAGGAAGGCCCCTCCCAATGGGCGATGCTGAAATACAGCAGCATGGAAAGTCTGGAGGGATGGGGGGAAATCAGGCCCCTCCCAATGGGCGATGCTGAAATACAGCAGCATGGGAGGTCTGGGGGGGGATGGATGGAAATCAGGCCCCTCCCAATGGGCGATACTGAAATACAGCAGCATGGGAGGTCTGGGGAGATGGATGGGAATCAGGCCCCTCTAAATGGGTGATGCTGAAATACAGCAGCGTGGGAAGTCTGGGGGGATGGGGGGAAATCAGGCCCCTCCCAATGGGCGATGCTAAAATACAGCAGCATGGGAGGTCTGGGGGGGGATGGATGGAAATCAGGCCCCTCCCAATGGGCGATACTGAAATACAGCAGCATGGGAGGTCTGGGGAGATGGATGGCAATCAGTCCCCTCCCAATGGGCGATGCTGAAATACAGCAGCGTGGGAAGTCTGGGGGCATGGGTGGAAATCAGGCCCCTCCCAAAGTGCGATGCTGAAATACAGCAGCATGGGAGACCTGGAAGGATGGATGGAAATCAGGCCCCTCCCAATGGGTGATGCTGAAATACAGCAGCCTGGGGGGAATGGGTGGACAGAGGTACACAGACAATGGCTGCAGTGCCCTGAAATGCTCACATGGGGGGGATGAACACTGCAAACCACATTGTGCCCAGGAAGGGACTTTTTCATTAACCAGATAATGTTAAAGCAACAGAGACCCCCCTGGACTTCCACCACAGGAAAGCCTCAGGTTCTAGTCCTGGAAGGAAGTCTGGATTCCCACATATAGGCATTAGGGAGCGGTCTGAAGGGATGGGGGGAAATCAGGCCCCTCCCAATGGGCGATGCTGAAATATAGCAGCATGGGAGGTCTGGGGGCAGGCCCCTCCCAATGGGCGATACTGAAATACAGCAGCATGGGAGGTCTGGGGAGATGGATGGAAATCAGGCCCTTCCCAATGGGTGATGCTGAAATACAGCAGGATGGGGGGAAATCAGGCCCCTCCCAATGGGCGATGCTGAAATACAGCAGCATGGGAGGTCTGGGGGGATGGGTGGAAATCAGGCCCCTCCCAATGGGCGATGCTGAAATACAGCAGCATGGGAGGTCTGGGGGGATAAGTGGAAATCAGGCCCCTCCCAATGGGCGAAGCTGAAGTACAGCAGCCTGGGGGGAATGGGTGGACAGAGGTACACAGACAATGGCTGCAGTGCCCTGAAATGCTCACTTGGGGGGGGGGGGGGGGGATGAACACTGCAAACCACAGAAAGTGCCCAGGAAGGGACTTTTTCATTCACCAGATAATGTTAAAGCAACAGAGACCCCCCTGGACGTCCACCACAGGAAAGCCTCAGGTTCTAGTCCTAGAAGGAGGGACCCCCAACCCTCCCCTTACCCTATTCTAAAACTGTCCGTGCTGCCCGCCTTCTGTTATTACTCCGAATACATCCCAGGACATGAGCATGTATGTCGTGTGACTCATATGGGCAGCGTACGGAAGAGTCATAACATGTCACGCCCTCCTACCCTAACCCTGTCCAGGAAGGGGAGTGGCATAGTTGTCATTTGTTAATAAGAGGGCGATGATTTATCTGGAAAGTCTCGGTGGGTATTTGCCTGGTGTTTTGGATGCTCCCCCTGAAATTCAGAACTGATAATCACGTTTCCCGGCCGGCTTCTCATTGCAGGGACGTCTCTTCAGTAGAACTGCTAATGAATAATCATCAGGGCATTAAGGCAGAAATTGACGCCCGGAATGACAGCTTTACGACCTGCATTGAGCTGGGCAAGTCTCTGCTGGCGAGGAAGCACTACGCATCAGAGGAGGTAATGATCATTTATACTCACCTGCATTGCAGAGCTGCATGTGCAGCAAAGGCAAGTTAGTCTTGGCGAGTGGAGGTCGAGCGTAATTCGCCATATTTGTCAGACCTGCATGTCACCCTAAAAGCTCTGAGGCCATGGCCCACTAGAGGGATTTTAGCACTGGCGATTCCTAAAGCGCTGTGCTACGGAGTCACGAGGGGAACCCAGAGGAGCGATTGCGATTAGGAAAACGCTATCGAGTGGTCATGCAGCAGTTTTGGAGCAACTTTGTAATTGCTGTATACATTTTTTTCTGTGATTTACTTCCTGAACAACCAAAGAAAAAAATATTGTAAACGCTAGAAATAAAATCGCAACAAAAACACTGGCGACCACTTCTGTAATCGTTGTACAAAGCGCTAGTTAAAACTGCTGATTGATTACGATCTGGGTAGGCGCCCAGCCAATTTTGTGTTAGATAGATGGTTCGATACATTATTTCTGTCATGTCCGATATTATTTTCAATCGTTTTTCTGGTAGATTTCTCATAGAAGTGAATGGAAATTGATATAAAAACATAAGAGAATAGAGCGGTAAATGGAGTGGAAAAACGAATCGAAAAGCGATTGAACAGAAAAACGACCAAAAAACCGCATTGTGTGCACCAAGCATAACTCTTATTGCTTTCCTGGCTGTGCTGGCCTTTCTAGCTTCTTCTAATGATCATTCTCTGAGTGTGTTATCTGGATATCTTCTACTTTCCAGATCAAAGAGAAATTGTTGCAGCTGACAGAGAAGAGGAAAGAGATGATTGACAAGTGGGAAGACCGATGGGAATGGCTGCGACTGAGTAAGATGGTGTTTGATATTTCTCTGCTTCCATGCCCACCCATAGTATTCTGTACCTGCATTCTGATTGGCTTCTTTGATTAAGTCCAGCCCCTGGCACTGTGACTGGCAGAACTCCGCCTTTGGGATAGACACTTCCTGTATTACAGACACTTCCTGTATTACAGACACTTGCTGACACTTGCCGTATTACTGACACTTGCCGTGTATTACAGACACTTGCCGTGTATTACAGACACTTGCCGTGTATTACAGACACTTGCCGTGTATTACAGACACTTGCCGTGTATTACAGACACTTGCCGTGTATTACAGACACTTGCCATGCATCGTTTCCACTGGTGCAGAATCCGCAGCGTTTCCACTGGGGCAGAATTTGCTCCCCCTGTAGTTTTTCTTTCTCCATATACACGTCCGTACACTAAGCAGCCAAGACTGTAGGTCAGTTTCAGGCACAGCAACAAGGCCTTCTACAGCAGGTACAGAAACATGTTTGCTGGAGGAACATTTGCACTTTACTATGATGTTAAAACCTATAATTTTCCACTAATACCTGTCTCTTGCTGTCCTCCCCTCATCCCGCCAGTCCTGGAGGTTCACCAGTTCTCCCGAGACGCCAGCGTTGCGGAGGCCTGGCTCATGGGACAGGAGCCGTATCTATCAAGTCGTGAAATAGGCCAGAGTGTAGACGAAGTGGAGAAACTCATCAAGAGGCACGAGGCCTTCGAGAAATCGGCAGCTACTTGGGACGAAAGATTTTCAGCCTTGGAAAGACTTACAACGGTATTTTCCATAACTAGTCATACTCTGATCACTTAGATGGCACCTCCCTGTGCTGGATCCATTGCCAGTGTTGGAATCCCAGCCAATACTGTATCTTTATTTCTATCTAAAGTGTGAGGTAGCTGAGTGTGCACCACTAACGCCATGCTGCTACCTCACACTGCCTGCCTGACCCTTCTATGCTTAGTCAGCTGCTGGGGGTCCTGATAGTGGTAGGTGTGATACTGGGAGAGGGACTGCGATTCCCTCTACAGCCACACCTCCCTAGTGACAGCCTTCCAATAGCCTGGTAATCACTAGGGAGGCGTGGCCTTTTGCATGATTCACTAGTGGGTCCTGCCTCCAAGGCATCATCCTGTTAGTGTGTGGGGCGGGGTTTCCTGTTGGTGGCAGCAGGGAAATGGGCTGAAGTTGTTTATACAGCACTTCTGGTTGGTGACAGTTGCAATCTTTACAATTTTTAATGGTTTTGAAAGCAATTTTACTGATATGAAATGCAGTCATATAAGAGATGCAAATGAAATGGGGTGTAACTTTTAGGAGTGTGAGATGTGCCGTGTTTTCTTGTCGTTGTTTGGGAAACGCCCACAGTGGTGGGCAGGCCACAGTCAAGCATAAATATTTTTATATAGTAACAAGGCTATGTGCATTAAATAATACACAGTGGGACAGCCTCTATTCTTTTTCTATTTATTGCTTCCCGGGCGCCTCATTTCCTGTTCCGGAGGCACATTCTAACATTTGAGATGTACTAACCCTTTAAAGGCCCACCCAATATTCCTTATATCTGCTCAGCCCTGGTGAGGACCTCACTCTGGGTCTTCCAGTCAGGATCCTGATGGAGTATTTCTGGAAAGTGAGGCATGAGGCACTTAGCCCTTCCCTCCATTGTTTTTTGAAGTAGTGTTGCTGCATTCAGCCTATTTGTGGAGGTACAACTATGTAAGGGGCGGGGTGTGACTTTGTAGGGTTGGAGATAGAGGTTTAGCCCATTTGTGGGGGTGCAGCTATGTAAGGGGTGGGGCGTGACATTGTAGGGTTGGAGATAGAGTTTTAGCCCATTTGTGGGGGTGCAGCTATGTAAGGGGTGGGGCGTGACATTGTAGGGTTGGAGATAGAGGTTCAGCCCATTTGTGGGGGTGCAGCTATGTAAGGGGCAGGGTGTGACATTGTAGGGTTGGATGTGGAGGTTCAGCCCATTTGTGGGGGTACAGCTATGTAAGGA
Organism: Hyperolius riggenbachi; assembly: GCF_040937935.1. NCBI lineage: Eukaryota > Metazoa > Chordata > Amphibia > Anura > Hyperoliidae > Hyperolius > Hyperolius riggenbachi. Next base: position 502,956,179 of record NC_090649.1, read on the forward strand.
GTGGGGCGTGACATTGTAGGGTTGGAGGTGGAGGTTCAGCCCATTTGTGGGGGTACGGCCATATAAGGGGCGGGGCGTGACATTGTAGGGTTGGAGATAGAGGTTTAGCCCATTTGTGGGGGTGCAGCTATGTAAGGGGTGGGGCGTGACATTATCCGATATAAGTCTGATCATGTCACACGGTCAGGTTGGGATTCTGAAGGAGAGCCACTGCATCACTGAAGCGGCTACTTCTGGAAAGTGAGACATTTGGCCCTCAGCCCTTCCCTCCTTTGTCTTTTGAAGTAGTGTTGCTGCGTTCAGCCCATTTGTGGAGGTACAGCTATGTTAGGGGAAGGGGCGTGACATTGCAGCGTTGGTGGTGGAGGTGGAGGTTCAGCCCATTGGTAGGGGTACAGCCATGTAAGGGGCAGGGCGTGACATTGCAGGATTGGTGGTGGAGGTTCAGCCCATTTGTGGTGGTGCAGCCATGTAAGGGGGGGGGGGCGTGACATTGTAGGGTTGGAGGTGGAGGTTCAGCCCATTTGTCGGGGTACGGCCATGTAAGGGGTGAAGTTTGTCTCTAAAGTTCTTTCTAATTTCCATATAACTGGCCTTTAGGCACATGCAGACTTCTATGCACCATGAGGAGTAAAGCAAAAACCTGTGTTGCATTTTAACCTTTTTTAGTTGGAGTTGTTGGAAGTGCGGCGACTGCAAGAGGAAGAGGAGAGGAAAAGGAAGCCTCCCACGCCTGAGCTCAGCCCAAAGGTTTCAGATGATGGAGAATCACCCCAGCAATGGTGAGATCAGAGACCTCCCTATGCCTGCTGCCCCTCCCTCTGCCTGCTTCCTGTGGCCCTCCTTCAACCTGCTGGCCCTCCCTCTGCCGGCTTCCCGTGGCCCTCCCTCTGCCGGCTTCCCGTGGCCCTCCCTCTGCCGGCTTCCCGTGGCCCTCCCTCTGCCGGCTTCCCGTGGCCCTCCCTCTGCCGGCTTCCCGTGGCCCTCCCTCTGCCGCCTTCCCCTCGGCCCTCCCTCTGCCGCCTTCCCCTCGGCCCTCCCTCTGCCGCCTTCCCCTCGGCCCTCCCTCTGCCGCCTTCCCCTCGGCCCTCCCTCTGCCGCCTTCCCCTCGGCCCTCCCTCTGCCGCCTTCCCCTCGGCCCTCCCTCTGCCGCCTTCCCCTCGGCCCTCCCTCTGCCGGCTTCCCCTCGGCCCTCCCTCTGCCGGCTTCCCCTCGGCCCTCCCTCTGCCGGCTTCCCCTCGGCCCTCCCTCTGCCGGCTTCCCCTCGGCCCTCCCTCTGCCGGCTTCCCCTCGGCCCTCCCTCTGCCGGCTTCCCCTCGGCCCTCCCTCTGCCGGCTTCCCCTCGGCCCTCCCTCTGCCGGCTTCCCCTCGGCCCTCCCTCTGCCGGCTTCCCCTCGGCCCTCCCTCTGCCGGCTTCCCCTCGGCCCTCCCTCTGCCGGCTTCCCCTCGGCCCTCCCTCTGCCGGCTTCCCCTCGGCCCTCCCTCTGCCGGCTTCCCCTCGGCCCTCCCTCTGCCGGCTTCCCCTCGGCCCTCCCTCTGCCGGCTTCCCCTCGGCCCTCCCTCTGCCGGCTTCCCCTCGGCCCTCCCTCTGCCGGCTTCCCCTCGGCCCTCCCTCTGCCGGCTTCCCCTCGGCCCTCCCTCTGCCGGCTGCCCGTGGCCCTCCCTCTGCCGGCTGCCCGTGGCCCTCCCTCTGCCTGCTGCCCGTGGCCCTCCCTCTGCCGGCTGCCCGTGGCCCTCCCTCTGCCTGCTGCCCGTGGCCCTCCCTCTGCCTGCTGCCCGTGGCCCTCCCTCTGCCTGCTGCCCGTGGCCCTCCCTCTGCCTGCTGCCCGTGGCCCTCCCTCTGCCTGCTGCCCGTGGCCCTCCCTCTGCCTGCTGCCCGTGGCCCTCCCTCTGCCTGATGCCCCTCCCTCTCTCTGCCTGATGCCCCTCCCTTTGCCTGCTGCCCGTGGCCCTCCCTCTGCCTGCTGCCCGTGGCCCTCCCTCTGCCTGCTGCCCGTGGCCCTCCCTCTGCCTGATGCCCCTCCCTCTCTCTGCCTAATGCCCCTCCCTTTGCCTGCTGCCCGTGGCCCTCTCTCTGCCTGATGCCCCTCCCTCTGCCTGCTGCCCGTGGCCCTCTCTCTGCCTGATGCCCCTCCCTCTCTCTGCCTGATGCCCCTCCCTCTCTCTGCCTGCTGCCCGTGGCCCTCCCTCTGCCTGCTGCCCATGGACCTCCCTCTGCCTGCTGCCCATGGACCTCCCTCTACCTTCTGCCCTGGGCCCTCCCTCTGCCTGTGGCCCTCTTTCTGCCTGATGCCCCTCCCTCTGCCTGCTGCCCGTGGCCCTCCCTCTGCCTGCTGCTCATGGACCACCTGCTGCCCGTGGCCCTGCCTCTGCCTGCTGGCCGTGGCTCTCCCTCTGCCTGCTACCCATGGCCCTCTCTCTGCCCGATGCCCTTCCCTCTGCCTGCTGCCCGTGGCCCTCCCTCTGCCTGCTGCCCATGGACCACCTGCTGGCCGTGGCCCTGCCTCTGCCTGCTGGCCGTGGCCCTGCCTCTGCCTGCTGGCCGTGGCCCTCCCTCTGCCTGCTGCCCATGGCCCTCCCTCTGCCTGCTGCCCATGGCCCTCCCTCTGCCTGCTGCCCATGGCCCTCCCTCTGCCTGCTGCCCATGGCCCTCCCTCTGCCTGCTGCCCATGGCCCTCCCTCTGCCTGCTGCCCATGGCCCTCCCTCTGCCTGCTGCCCATGGCCCTCCCTCTGCCTGCTGCCCATGGCCCTCCCTCTGCCTGCTGCCCATGGCCCTCCCTCTGCCTGCTGCCCATGACCCTCTCTCTGCCCGATGCCCTTCCCTCTGCCAGCTGCCCGTGGCCCTCCCTGTGCCTGCTGCCCATGGACCACCTGCTGCGCGTGGCCCTCCCTCTGCCGGCTGCGCGTGGCCCTCCCTCTGCCGGCTGCGCGTGGCCCTCCCTCTGCCGGCTGCCCGTGGCCCTCCCTCTGCCGGCTGCCCGTGGCCCTCCCTCTGCCGGCTGCCCGTGGCCCTCCCTCTGCCGGCTGCCCGTGGCCCTCCCTCTGCCGGCTGCGCGTGGCCCTCCCTCTGCCGGCTGCGCGTGGCCCTCCCTCTGCCGGCTGCGCGTGGCCCTCCCTCTGCCGGCTGCGCGTGGCCCTCCCTCTGCCGGCTGCGCGTGGCCCTCCCTCTGCCGGCTGCGCGTGGCCCTCCCTCTGCCGGCTGCGCGTGGCCCTCCCTCTGCCGGCTGCGCGTGGCCCTCCCTCTGCCGGCTGCGCGTGGCCCTCCCTCTGCCGGCTGCGCGTGGCCCTCCCTCTGCCGGCTGCGCGTGGCCCTCCCTCTGCCGGCTGCGCGTGGCCCTCCCTCTGCCGGCTGCCCGTGGCCCTCCCTCTGCCGGCTGCCCGTGGCCCTCCCTCTGCCGGCTGCCCGTGGCCCTCCCTCTGCCGGCTGCCCGTGGCCCTCCCTCTGCCGGCTGCCCGTGGCCCTCCCTCTGCCGGCTGCCCGTGGCCCTCCCTCTGCCGGCTGCCCGTGGCCCTCCCTCTGCCGGCTGCCCGTGGCCCTCCCTCTGCCGGCTGCCCGTGGCCCTCCCTCTGCCGGCTGCCCGTGGCCCTCCCTCTGCCGGCTGCCCGTGGCCCTCCCTCTGCCGGCTGCCCGTGGCCCTCCCTCTGCCGGCTGCCCGTGGCCCTCCCTCGGCCGGCTGCCCGTGGCCCTCCCTCGGCCGGCTGCCCGTGGCCCTCGCTCGGCCTGCTGCCCATGGCTATACACTGATCTCTGATGCATCTTTCTGTATTCACAGGGATGGAACCAAGGAAGGAGAACAGATCTCTCAGAACGGATTGCCATCTGACCAAGATTCTCCACGGGTTAGTTACCGATCCCAAACCTACCAAAACTACAAAAACTTTACTAGCCGAAGAGCAGCCAATGACCGCCAGTGGTCTGGACTGTGAGCCCTTCAGACCTTGAACACTCTCGTTTAGTTATATCTCAGCCTATGTGCATTCATATGTGCTCTTAATAATGTTTAATAATATAAATGTTTTATTTTATGGACTAATATCAGGTACTGGCCCTTAGTGTAGACCTATGCTAGTTTATGTCAGGACTTTATCTGCAGGTGTTCATAGAGTATTATACATGTATGGAAATGACACCACCAATGGGGAGAACAAGTTCATGTTGATGCTGCTTTTATAGAACAGAACAGAGGAAAGTTTAAATCGTAGGTGTTGCCATAGCAATAAGCCTGATTAGTTTTATTAAATAAGCAGCATTAAAAAAAAAAAACTTAGAGCTGCAGTGTGATTGGTTGCTCTGGGCAACACCTCCTGTCTATACCTTGTATACAATCAAATGCGTTTATCGATTGTGTGACTGATCGTAATGTCTTCCAGAATATTCTCTGTGGTTCCTGACAGAGTATTGTGATTCCACATGAGGGCGCTGTATCGCCTGGCAGCCACGTTACTGTGTGTATTGGATACTGAGGCAGGAATATTCTCCATTGACATTCCCAGCTATGGGCCATGATTGTAGATGACAGCGGGTTTCATTCACTGGTAGCAAACCAATCAGCTGTCACTAGAATGCCACACAGGAAGTCAGCCTATAGTGTAGCTGCATTGCTAAACACTCTGCTATCATCAGTACTTGGCAGCTATTCTCCCTTTGCCTCTACATCCATCGAGTATGCGTGGTTATTTTATATCCGATACTGCCAAGCTGACCAGAGCTTCCAAAAACCTGCTTCACTCAAGTCTCACCAGTACTCTCCGCCCCTCTCAATCTCTCTCCGCCCCTCTCAATCTCTCTCTGCCCCTATCCATCCCTCTCAGTCCCTCCCACCCCTCTCAGTCCCTCCCCACCCCTCTCAGTCCCTCCCCGCCCCTCTCATCCCCTCTCCGCCCCTCTCAATCTTTCTGTCCCTGTCTGCCTCTATCAGTCCCTCCTCATCCTTCTCAGTCCCTCCCCATCCTTCTCAGTCCTTCCCCACCCCTCTCAGTCCCACTCCATCCCTCCCAGTCACTCTCCGCCCCTCTCCATCTCTGTTCGCCCTTCTCAGTCCCTATCTATCCCTCTCTGCCTCTCTCTATCCCTCTCAGTCCCTCTCCGCCCTACTCCATGCCTCTCCACACCTCTCCATCTCTCTTCGCCCCTCTCCATCCATCTCCGCCCCTCTCAGTTCCTCCCCACCCCTCTCAGTTCCTCCCCACCCCTCTCAGTCCCTCCCCACCCCATTCAGTCCCTCCCCACCCCTTTAAGTCCCTCCCCACCCCTTTCATCCCCTCTCCACCTCTCTCAGTCCCTCTCCACCCCTTTCATCCCCTCTCAGTCCCTCTCCACCCCTTTCATCCCCTCTCCGCCTCTCTCGGTCCCTCTCCACCCCTCCCAGCTCCTCTCTGCCATACTCTCTCAGCCCTGTGCCTGACCTGCTTCCAGCTATTGTCTCTGCAGCCAGCCTATAGGAGATTGAATGCATTGCTTGTTCACTCAGACTTTACTTGTATACCCCAGAAAAGCCAACTCCTTGATTATCTTGTAGGTCTGCTGTACAGACACCAGCTCTGATTGGCTGTCCGTCTGGGAGGGACAGATTTCACCTTATTTCTCTGATTATTTTATGGCTCCTTTAAATGGGAAAAGCTAAGGAGTGTTCAAAACATTGAGTAGCCGATAAGTTTCAAAGGACAAAAAAAAATGTTTTAAGCATGACATCCTATTTAATGCAGAATCTAAGGACAAGGCGTTCCCCTGTAACTGCTGCTGATGGTAGATTGTTTGGTAATGGCCTGTATGCCAGTGCAGTTACTATCTATTACTGGCCGGCATGTCACATGCCGGTGGCATCCTGTGTGGTGTATACTGGAGATGTTGGGCAAGTCTAGGCAGCCAATCAAAAGCTCTTCCTGATGATTCTGCCCAATTCCAAACTGCAACCAAAACACTTCTCACCTCACTGACCGTCTCTAGTGTGTGCAGAGTAAATGTGTGACAGCTGATCCTGCTTTCATGGAAACCTGTATTGAGGAAAAGGTGAAGGGGTTATTTCATGTTCCCTGGCTGCCAATCCTCAGTTACTGTATGTGTTGTCTTCATCCACTGGCTTCATGCTTGTTCCAGGTGTGAAATCAGGAGGTCCTGAAGCCAGATGCTCAGCATGACAATTAGCTTAGATGGCAGAAAAGGGGCTCAGCAGTGGCAGGCTCTTTGTTCTTTCCAAGTACAGCTTTCCATGGACCTTGTTTGGGGAAATGAGTTTGGAGGTGGTTAATGAAAGCTAGAGGAGAAGTAGAGTGATTCCCCCTAGTGGTCAGCATTGCCAGGTTCAGATCCTTTCACAGGAGCTTCTCATTCTACACTGATTTGTTTGGCACAAATAGCCCGATCTTCCGGTTCAGCAATTCTGTTTAATGTACACAAGTTGTTTATAATGACATCTGCAGGTGTGATGAGAAAGCTGCATTGTGAGTGTACTCTACAGAAACTCTCTGTGAGATTCCGTACTCTACAGAAACTCTCTCTGAGATTCCGTACTCTACAGAAATTCTCTCTGAGATTCCGTACTCTACAGAAACTCTGAGATTCCGTACTCTACAGAAACTCTCTCTGAGATTCCGTACTCTACAGAAACTCTCTCTGAGATTCCGTACTCTACAGAAACTCTCTCTGAGATTCCGTACTCTACAGAAATTCTTTCTGAGATTCCGTACTCTACAGAAACTCTCTGAGATTCCATACTCTACAGAAATTATCTCTGAGATTCCATACTCTACCGAAATTCTCTCTGAGATTCCATACTCTACCGAAATTCTCTCTGAGATTCCATACTCTACAGAAATTCTCTCTGAGATTCCATACTCTACAGAAACTCTCTGAGATTCCATACTCTACAGAAATTATCTCTGAGATTCGGTACTCTACAGAAATTCTCTCTGAGATTCGGTACAGAGATTCCATACTGTACAGAAATTCTCTATAAGATTCCATACTCTACAGAAATTCTTCCTGAGATTCGGTACAGAGATTCGGTATTCTACAGAAATTCTCTCTGAGATTCGGTATTGTACAGAAATCCTCTCTGAGATTCCGTACTCTACAGAAACTCTCTGAGATTCCGTACTCTACAGAAATTATCTCTGAGATTCCATACTCTACAGAAGTTCTCTCTGAGATTCCATACTCTACAGAAATTCTCTGAGATTCCATACTCTACAGAAACTCTGAGATTCCATACTCTACAGAAACTCTGAGATTCCATACTCTACAGAAACTCTGAGATTCCATACTCTACAGAAATTCTCTCTGAGATTCGGTACAGAGATTCGGTATTCTACAGAAATTTTCTGAGATTCCGTACTCTACTGAAATTCTTTCTGAGATTCCGTACTCTACAAAACTTCTTTCTGAGATTCCATGTTCTACAGAAATTCTGAGATTCTGTACTCTACAGAAATTCTCTCTGAGATTCTGTACTCTACAGAAATTCTCTGAGATTCCGTGCTCTACAGAAATTCTCTCTGAGATTCCATATTCTACAGAAATTCTCTCTGAGATTCTGTACTCTACAGAAATTCTCTGAGATTCTGTACTCTACAGAAATTCTCTGAGATTCTGTACTCTACAGAAATTCTCTGAGATTCTGTACTCTACAGAAATTCTCTGTGAGATTCTGTACTCTACAGAAATTCTCTCTGAGATTCTGTACTCTACAGAAATTCTCTCTGAGATTCGGTACAGAGATTCTGTACTCTACAGAAATTCTCTGTGAGATTCTGTACTCTACTGAAATTCTTTCTGAGATTCCGTACTCTACAAAAATTCTTTCTGAGATTCCATATTCTACAGAAATTCTCTCTGAGATTCTGTACTCTACAGAAATTCTCTCTGAGATTCTGTACTCTACAGAAATTCTCTCTGAGATTCTGTACTCTACAGAAATTCTCTCTGAGATTCTGTACTCTACAGACATTCTCTCTGAGATTCGGTACAGAGATTCTGTACTCTACAGAAATTCTCTCTGATATTCTGTGCTCTACAGAAATTCTTTCTGAGATTCCATATTCTACAGAAATTCTCTCTGAGATTCCATATTCTACAGAAATTCTCTCTGAGATTCCATATTCTACAGAAATTCTCTCTGAGATTCCATATTCTACAGAAATTCTCTCTGAGATTCTGTACTCTACAGAAATTCTCTCTGAGATTCGGTACAGAGATTCTGTACTCTACAGAAACTCTCTCTGAGATTCCGTACTCTATAGAAACTCTTTCTGAGATTCCGTACTCTACAGAAATTGTCTCTGAGATTCCGTACTCTACAGAAACTCTCTGAGATTCCATACTCTACAGAAATTATCTCTGAGATTCCATACTCTACAGAAACTCTCTGAGATTCCATACTCTACAGAAATTATCTCTGAGATTCCGTACTCTACAGAAACTCTCTGAGATTCCATACTCTACCGAAATTCTCTCTGAGATTCCATACTCTACCGAAATTCTCTCTGAAATTCCATACTCTACAGAAATTCTCTCTGAGATTCCATACTCTACAGAAACTCTCTGAGATTCCATACTCTACAGAAATTATCTCTGAGATTCGGTACTCTACAGAAATTCTCTCTGAGATTCGGTACAGAGATTCCATACTCTACAGAAATTCTCTATAAGATTCCATACTCTACAGAAATTCTCCCTGAGATTCGGTACAGAGATTCGGTATTCTACAGAAATTCTCTCTGAGATTCGGTATTGTACAGAAATCCTCTCTGAGATTCCGTACTCTACAGAAACTCTCTGAGATTCCGTACTCTACAGAAATTCTCTCTGAGATTCCATACTCTACAGAAATTATCTCTGAGATTCGGTACAGAGATTCGGTATTCTACAGAAATTTTCTGAGATTCCGTACTCTACAGAAATTGTCTCTGAGATTCTGTACTCTACTGAAATTCTTTCTGAGATTCCGTACTCTACAAAAATTCTTTCTGAGATTCCATATTCTACAGAAATTCTCTCTGAGATTCTGTACTCTACAGAAATTCTCTCTGAGATTTTGTACTCTACAGAAATTCTCTGAGATTCGTGCTCTACAGAAATTCTCTCTAAGATTCCATATTCTACAGAAATTCTCTCTGAGATTCTGTACTCTACAGAAATTCTCTCTGAGATTCTGTACTCTACAGAAATTCTCTCTGAGATTCGGTACAGAGATTCTGTACTGTACAGAAATTCTCTCTGAGATTCGGTACAGAGATTCTGTACTCTACAGAAATTCTCTGTGAGATTCTGTACTCTACTGAAATTCTTTCTGAGATTCCGTACTCTACAAAAATTATTTTTGAGATTCCATATTCTACAGAAATTCTCTTTGAGATTCTGTACTCTACAGAAATTCTCTCTGAGATTCTGTACTCTACAGAAATTATCTCTGAGATTCCATACTCTACAGAAACTCTGAGATTCCATACTCTACAGAAATTCTCTCTGAGATTCGGTACAGAGATTCAGTATTCTACAGAAATTTTCTGAGATTCCGTACTCTACAGAAATTGTCTCTGAGATTCCGTACTCTACTGAAATTCTTTCTGAGATTCCGTACTCTACAAAAATTATTTCTGAGATTCCATATTCTACAGAAATTCTCTCTGAGATTCTGTACTCTACAGAAATTCTCTGAGATTCTGTGCTCTACAGAAATTCTCTCTGAGATTCCATATTCTACAGAAATTCTCTCTGAGATTCTGTACTCTACAGAAATTCTCTCTGAGATTCTGTACTCTACAGAAATTCTCTCTGAGATTCCATATTCTACAGAAATTCTCTGAGATTCCGTGCTCTACAGAAATTCTCTCTGAGATTCCATATTCTACAGAAATTCTCTCTGAGATTCCATATTCTACAGAAATCCTCTCTGATATTCTGTACTCTACAGAAATTCTCTGAGATTCCGTGCTCTACAGAAATTCTCTCTGAGATTCCATATTCTACAGAAATTCTCTCTGAGATTCCATATTCTACAGAAATTCTCTCTGAGATTCTGTACTCTACAGAAATTCTCTCTGAGATTCTGTACTCTACAGAAATTCTCTCTGAGATTCGGTACAGAGATTCTGTACTCTACAGAAATTTTCTGAGATTCCGTACTCTACAGAAATTCTCTCTGAGATTCCGTACTCTACAGAAATTCTCTCTGAGATTCCGTACTCTACAGAAATTCTCTCTGAGATTCTGTACTCTACAGAAATTCTCTCTGAGATTCGGTACAGAGATTCTGTACTCTACAGAAATTTTCTGAGATTCTGTACTCTACAGAAATTCTCTCTGAGATTCTGTACTCTACAGAAATTCTCTCTGAGATTCTGTACTCTACAGAAATTCTCTCTGAGATTCTGTACTCTACAGAAATTCTCTCTGAGATTCTGTACTCTACAGAAATTCTCTCTGAGATTCCGTATTCTACAGAAATTCTCTCTGAGATTCTGTACTCTACAGAAATTCTCTCTGAGATTCTGTACTCTACAGAAATTCTCTCTGAGATTCCGTACTCTACAGAAATTCTCTCTGAGATTCCATATTCTACAGAAATTCTCTCTGAGATTCTGTACTCTACAGAAATTCTCTCTGAGATTCTGTACTCTACAGAAATTCTCTCTGAGATTCTGTACTCTACAGAAATTCTCTCTGAGATTCCGTACTCTACAGAAATTCTCTCTGAGATTCCATATTCTACAGAAATTCTCTCTGAGATTCTGTACTCTACAGAAATTCTCTCTGAGACTCGGTACAGAGATTCTGTACTCTACAGAAATTCTCTGAGATTCCGTACTCTACAGAAACTCTCTGAGATTCCGTACTCTACAGACATTCTCTGAGATTCCGTACTCTACAGACATTCTCTCTGAGATTCCGTACTCTACAGACATTCTCTCTGAGATTCCATATTCTACAGAAATGCTCTCTGAGATTCCGTACTCTACAGAACAAAGGTGTGTTAAGAACAAGACCCTTTTATATCTGTAAGAGTGTACAGAGGCGCCAATAGGATAAAAAAGGCTAAAATTGTTAAAACGGTCAGTAGGCGGTGGTGGACCAGCTACTTGAAACAGACATAAAGCTTGTCGATTCTGGAAACAATCATTTATTCATACATACTCCTATAGAACTGGCAACGCGTTTCACGGGCATTCCCGCCTCATCAGGCAATATACAAAAGGAGTAATACACAGCAAGGAGTCCAATGTGAGTTTGGCACCTCTGTACACTCTTACAGATATTACTATCCACCCTGGTGGAAGGGTGAAAAAAAAACCTTTTTTCCTTCTATCTACAGAGAGCGACGTCTTAATCCTGAGTGGGGACAGGTCTAATCTCCCCACCTGCCTATACAGTGGTTACCTTTGCGGTAACCCACGTTTGTAAGTATAATACTTACCTCTCACTCTATCCCACTATCCAATACATATTGCACTATTTTGGGCTCTCGGTTTTTCTGCTTTTTAAGACCCTTTTATAAATTAACATCATTTTTTCATTTGCACTTAGCAATTATGGTGATCACCAGCATAGAAAGTATGGTTTCATGTATATTTAGTTCCAGTGTTCTCTTTTAGCTGGGTTCTCCACCCGGCTAGTTTTAGTGAGCACCCGGCTGTCATTGGCTCCCCTCCTCCTATGCTGTAAGCAGAGTTGTGCAGAAAAGCTCCTGCCTTCCATTCTATCATCTCGCCCCACCCGGCTACTTTTTCATGCCACCCGGCTGGAAAAAAATTCTGGGGAGAACACTGCATTCTTTATTGAAAAAGTAAATAAAATGCAGACGTGAGCTCCCGAGGAGGATGCAGAGTGTTGCAAACATACCAATGCCAGCATATCAATGAAGGCTATAATATGAGCATATAGCTGACCTTTGATTTATTGCTAGTACATTAACAATACGCCATCATTTAGGAACAAATGTTGCTGGTAGGTGTTTAACACACAACTGCATTTTATCAACTCCCATCAATGACTTTCTCTGATACACTATAAATCCCAAAGCTAAATATTCATCTAACTCCAATGATAGAACCTCTGTTGTTTCATTTATGTGACATTTGACCTTGGTAACTCCTGGAACACATTTGTGGTGTAAACCGAGAACGCTCCTGTGTCTGAGATATCATGTGAACCTGGCTAGGGTGGCGTTTGCACCCATTGCTGGATATAAACTCTCCTGTCTTGGTAGCACGTAGTTAGCAGAGCTACTAACATGACTTATTTTGGGAAGAAAATGATGCAGTCTTGTCTTATATCCTATTTCTAAAACCGTGTTCCTCTAAGCCATATAATGAAGCAGCCTCCAGGCTTTTGCTGCTTCTGTTCAATCAATGAGGCATTGGATGTCCATTTGAACCTTTTTAATATGTTATTGACACAAGTATTTTAGCATTTGAAAATATTTTACCTTCGCTTTTTTGCACATTGAAATTTTACTAATAGACCAATCTATAAATAATCAAAAGAAATAAATTTATATATAAGTTTATCTAATTCACTGACTTTTGCCTGATTAGAATATAATTGTGTTAAATTATTTTATTTCTGTTGCTGGCTAGGGGTGTGCTGTTGACAGTAGATGGCAGTGTGGAGGGCTGGCTAGGGGTGTGCTGTGGACAGTAGATGGCAGTGTGGAGGGCTGGCTAGGGGTGTGCTGTGGACAGTAGATGGCAGTGTGGAGGGCTGGCTAGGGGTGTGCTGTGGACAGTAGATGGCAGTGTGGAGGGCTGGCTAGGAGTGTGCTGTGGACAGTAGATGGCAGTGTGGAGGGCTGGCTAGGAGTGTGCTGTGGACAGTAGATGGCAGTGTGGAGGGTTGGCTAGGGGTGTGCAGTGGACAGTAGATGGCAGTGTGGAGGGTTGGCTAGGGGTGTGCAGTGGACAGTAGATGGCAGTGTTAAGGGCTGGCTAGGGGTTGTGCTGTGGACATTAGATGGCAGTGTTGAGGGCTGGCTAGGGGTTGTGCTGTGGACATTAGATGGCAGTGTGGAGGGCTGGCTAGGGGTGTGCAGTGGACAGTAGATGGCAGTGTGGAGGGTTGGCTAGGGGTGTGCAGTGGACAGTAGATGGCAGTGTGGAGGGTTGGCTAGGGGTGTGCAGTGGACAGTAGATGGCAGTGTGGAGGGCTGGCTAGGGGTGTGCAGTAGACAGTAGATGGCAGTGTTAAAGGCTGGCTAGGGGTTGTGCTGTGGACATTAGATGGCAGTGTTAAGGGCTGGCTAGGGGTTGTGCTGTGGACATTAGATGGCAGTGTGGCGGCTGGCTAGAAGTGTGCTGTAGACAGTAGATGTCACTGTGGAGAGCTGGCTAGGAGTGTGCTGTGGACAGTGGATGGCAGCGTTGAGGGCTGGCTAGGGGTGTGCTGTAGACAGTAGACGGCAGTGTGGAGGCCTGGCTAGGGGTGTGCTGTGGACAGTAGATGGCAGTGTGGAGGGCTGGCTAGGGGTGTGCTGTGGACAGTAGATGGCAGTGTGGAGGGCTGGCTAGGAGTGTGCTGTGGACAGTAGATGGCAGTGTGGAGGCCTGGCTAGGGGTGTGCTGTGTACAGTAGATGGCAGTGTGGAGGCCTGGCTAGGGGTGTGCTGTGTACAGTAGATGGCAGTGTGGAGGCCTGGCTAGGGGTGTGCTGTGGACAGTAGGTGGCAGTGTGGAGGGCTGGGTAGGGGTGTGCTGTGGACAGTAGATGGCAGTGTGGAGGGCTGGCTAGGGGTGTGCTGTGGACAGTAGATGGCAGTGGGGAGGGCTGGCTAGGGTTGTGCTGTGGACAGTAGATGGCAGTGTGGAGGGCTGGCTAGGGGTGTGCTGTGGACAGTAGGTGGCAGTGTGGAGGGCTGGCTAGGGGTGTGCTGTGGACAGTAGATGGCAGTGTGGAGGGCTGGCTAGGGGTGTGCTGTGGACAGTGGATGGCAGTGTGGAGGGCTGGCTAGGGTTGTGCTGTGGACAGTAGATGGCAGTGTGGAGGGCTGGCTAGGGGTGTGCTGTGGACAGTAGGTGGCAGTGTGGAGGGCTGGCTAGGGGTGTGCTGTGGACAGTAGATGGCAGTGTGGAGGGCTGGCTAGGGGTGTGCTGTGGACAGTAGATGGCAGTGTGGAGGGCTGGCTAGAGGGGTGTGCTGTGGGCAGTAGATGGCAGTGTGGAGGGCTGGCTAGGAGTGTGCTGTGGACAGTAGATGGCAGTGTGGAGGCCTGGCTAGGGGTGTGCTGTGTACAGTAGATGGCAGTGTGGAGGCCTGGCTAGGGGTTGTACTGTGGACAGTAATGGCAGTGTTAAAGTGAATCAGAGATGAAAAACTAACTATAACAAGTAACTTGTCTATATATTTTATCTAAAGTTTAGCTAGTTTACACAGCAAATCTAGCTGCAAACAGCTTTAATAGAATATGATTATTTCTTCCTGTGATACAATGACAGCAGCCATGTTGTTTGTAAACATTACACAGAGGCAGACTTATCTGCATCTTGAGCAAAAAACCTAATCCCTCCTCCCTCCTCCCCTCTGCCACTGAAATCTCTGGCTAGTAATACCTCCCCCTCCTCCTGCCCAGACTGAGCTTCCATGACCCCTTGCTACTGTCTTAAAGTGCCTTGGCTCTCTGAAAACCTGTGGGCGTGGCTTGTTTAGTTTATAGGGAATTAGAGTATTAAAACAAAAACTAAAAATTATTTGGCTTTGAAGAATTCCCTATAAATAATAGGAAAAGAACACAATTATGCAATGAGTAAAAGTTCCTCTCGGATCCACTTCAAGGTCTGGCTAGGGGTTGTGCTGTGGACAGTGGATGGCAGTGTTGAGGGCTGGCTAGGGGTTGTGCTGTGGACAGTAGATGGCAGTGTGGAGGGCTGGCTAGGAGTGTGCTGTGGACAGTAGATGGCAGTGTGGAGGGCTGGCTAGGAGTGTGCTGTAGACAGTAGATGGCAGTGTTGAGGGCTGGCTAGGGGTGTGCTGTGGACAGTAGATGGCAGTGTTGAGGGCTGGCTAGGAGTGTGCTGTGGACAGTAGATGGCAGTGTGGAGGGCTGGCTAGGAGTGTGCTGTAGACAGTAGATGGCAGTGTGGAGGGCTGGCTAGGGGTGTGCTGTAGACAGTAGATGGCAGTGTGGAGGGCTGGCTAGGGGTGTGCTGTGGACAGTAGATGGCAGTGTGGAGGGCTGGCTAGGGGTGTGCTGTGGACAGTAGATGGCAGTGTTGAGGGCTGGCTAGGAGTGTGCTATAGACAGTAGATGGCAGTGTGGAGGGCTGGCTAGGTGTGTGCTGTGGACAGTAGATGGCAGTGTGGAGGGCTGGCTAGGGGTGTGCTGTGGACAGTGGATGGCAGTGTGGAGGGCTGGCTAGGTGTGTGCTGTGGACAGTAGATGGCAGTGTGGAGGGCTGGCTAGGGGTGTGCTGTGGACAGTGGATGGCAGTGTGGAGGGCTGGCTAGGGGTGTGCTGTGGACAGTAGATGGCAGTGTTGAGGGCTGGCTAGGAGTGTGCTATAGACCAGTGTTTCTCAACATTTTATTGGTATGTACCCCTTTTAAAACACTGTACTCACCAAGTACCCCCTAGCATAGTAAACATTATCACAAGTACCCCCTTTACAAATATATATTTAATCATAGTACATGATAATTGGTTTTAAACAATTTCCAAGAATTTACAATTGTTTTTAATAAGCTAAAACACTAATTTGGGGTTGTTTACATAAGATGTATCATTTTCTAACACTCTAAATTTGTTGTTCTTGGTTAAGTATATCAAGCCAGAGTACCCCCTGGAACCATCAGAAGTACCCCCTGGGGTACACGTACCACACGTTGAGAACCTAGGCTATAGACAGTAGATGGCAGTGTGGAGGGCTGGCTAGGGGTGTGCTGTAGACAGTAGATAGCAGTGTGGAGGGCTGGCTAGGGGTGTGCTGTAGACAGTAGATGGCAGTGTTGAGGGCTGGCTAGGGGTGTGCTGTAGACAGTAGATGGCAGTGTGGAGGGCTGGCTAGGGGTGTGCTGTGGACAGTAGATGGCAGTGTTGAGGGCTGGCTAGGAGTGTGCTGTGGACAGTAGATGGCAGTGTGGAGAGCTGACTAGGAGTGTGCTGTGGACAGTAGATGGCAGTGGGGAGGGCTGGCTAGGAGTGTGCTATAGACAGTAGATGGCAGTGTGGAGGGCTGGCTAGGGGTGTGCAGTGGACAGTAGATGGCAGTGTTAAGGGCTGGCTAGGGGTGTGCTGTGGACATTAGATGGCAGTGTTGAGGGCTGGCTAGGGGTTGTGCTGTGGACATTAGATGGCAGTGTGGCGGCTGGCTAGAAGTGTGCTGTAGACAGTAGATGTCACTGTGGAGAGCTGGCTAGGAGTGTGCTGTGGACAGTGGATGGCAGCGTTTAGGGCTGGCTAGGGGTGTGCTGTAGACAGTAGACGGCAGTGTGGAGGCCTGGCTAGGGGTGTGCTGTGGACAGTAGATGGCAGTGTGGAGGGCTGGCTAGGGGTGTGCTGTGGACAGTAGATGGCAGTGTGGAGGGCTGGCTAGGAGTGTGCTGTGGACAGTAGATGGCAGTGTGGAGGCCTTGCTAGGGGTGTGCTGTGTACAGTAGATGGCAGTGTGGAGGCCTGGCTAGGGGTGTGCTGTGTACAGTAGATGGCAGTGTGGAGGCCTGGCTAGGGGGGTGCTGTGGACAGTAGGTGGCAGTGTGGAGGGCTGGGTAGGGGTGTGCTGTGGACAGTAGATGGCAGTGTGGAGGGCTGGCTAGGGGTGTGCTGTGGACAGTAGATGGCAGTGGGGAGGGCTGGCTAGGGTTGTGCTGTGGACAGTAGATGGCAGTGTGGAGGGCTGGCTAGGGGTGTGCTGTGGACAGTAGGTGGCAGTGTGGAGGGCTGGCTAGGGGTGTGCTGTGGACAGTAGATGGCAGTGTGGAGGGCTGGCTAGGGGTGTGCTGTGGACAGTGGATGGCAGTGTGGAGGGCTGGCTAGGGTTGTGCTGTGGACAGTAGATGGCAGTGTGGAGGGCTGGCTAGGGTTGTGCTGTGGACAGTAGGTGGCAGTGTGGAGGGCTGGCTAGGGGTGTGCTGTGGACAGTAGATGGCAGTGTGGAGGGCTGGCTAGGGGTGTGCTGTGGACAGTAGATGGCAGTGTGGAGGCCTGGCTAGGGGTTGTACTGTGGACAGTAATGGCAGTGTTAAAGTGAATCAGAGATGAAAAACTAACTATAACAAGTAACTTGTCTATATATTTTATCTAAAGTTTAGCTAGTTTACACAGCAAATCTAGCTGCAAACAGCTTTAATATAATATGATTATTTCTTCCTGTGATACAATGACAGCAGCCATGTTGTTTGTAAACATTACACAGAGGCAGACTTATCTGCATCTTGAGCAAAAAACCTAATCCCTCCTCCCTCCTCCCCTCTGCCACTGAAATCTCTGGCTAGTAATACCTCCCCCTCCTCCTGCCCAGACTGAGCTCCCATGACCCCTTGCTACTGTCTTAAAGTGCCTTGGCTCTCTGAAAACCTGTGGGCGTGGCTTGTTTAGTGTATAGGGAATTAGAGTATTAAAACAAAAACTAAAAATTATTTGGCTTTGAAGAATTCCCTATAAATAATAGGAAAAGAACACAATTATGCAATGAGTAAAAGTTCCTCTCGGATCCACTTCAAGGTCTGGCTAGGGGTTGTGCTGTGGACAGTGGATGGCAGTGTTGAGGGCTGGCTAGGGGTTGTGCTGTGGACAGTAGATGGCAGTGTGGAGGGCTGGCTAGGGGTGTGCTGTGGACAGTAGATGGCAGTGTGGAGGGCTGGCTAGGAGTGTGCTGTGGACAGTGGATAGCAGTGTGGAGGGCTGGCTAGGAGTGTGCTGTGGACAGTAGATGGCAGTGTTGAGGGCTGGCTAGGGGTGTGCTGTAGACAGTAGATGGCAGTGTGGAGGGCTGGCTAGGGGTGTGCTGTGGACAGTAGATGGCAGTGTTGAGGGCTGGCTAGGAGTGTGCTATAGACAGTAGATGGCAGTGTGGAGGGCTGGCTAGGTGTGTGCTGTGGACAGTAGATGGCAGTGTGGAGGGCTGGCTAGGGGTGTGCTGTGGACAGTAGATGGCAGTGTGGAGGGCTGGCTAGGTGTGTGCTGTGGACAGTAGATGGCAGTGTGGAGGGCTGGCTAGGGGTGTGCTGTGGACAGTGGATGGCAGTGTGGAGGGCTGGCTAGGGGTGTGCTGTGGACAGTAGATGGCAGTGTTGAGGGCTGGCTAGGAGTGTGCTATAGACAGTAGATTGCAGTGTGGAGGGCTGGCTAGGGGTGTGCTGTAGACAGTAGATGGCAGTGTTGAGGGCTGGCTAGGGGTGTGCTGTGGACAGTAGATGGCAGTGTGGAGAGCTGGCTAGGAGTGTGCTGTGGACAGTAGATGGCAGTGGGGAGGGCTGGCTAGGAGTGTGCTATAGACAGTAGATGGCAGTGTGGAGAGCTGGCTAGGAGTGTGCTGTGGACAGTGGATGGCAGCATTGAGGGCTGGCTAGGATTAAGATAAGTAGTTTATTAAGATTAAGATAAGTAGTTTATTCGCCAAGTACGGCCGAGCCGTACTTGGAATTGCTTTTGGTACACATGGCTTAGGCAAAGAAGAAGCACTCCACATTGGCGGAGTACTGTACATGATACATTACAGTACATGCTACAATTTTAGAACATAGACAAACGTTAACCTTAACAACAAAACATTTAACATTTCTGTGTAGACAAATGAACACCTTAACAACACCTTAACATTTCTGCAATAGTTACTGCTACCTATACGGAAGAGAAGAAAGACCTCTGAGCATGAGGAGTAGGTAGGTAGAAGCTTTACAGTTTAGGTGGTGGGAGTTTAGTGGGGGTTGGCGTTTAACAAAAGAACTACCTGAGGGAAAAAGGTGTTCCGACGTCTAATGGTTCTGGATCGAATGGTTCGGTAGCGCCGGCCCAGTGGGAGAGGCTCAAAGAAGCAGCTGCCAGGGTGAGAAGAGTCACAGGAAATTCTGTTGGCCCTCTTCCTCATCCTGGCGGTGTGGAGGAGGTCAAGGGATGGTAGGTGTGAATCAATGATCTTTTCTGCCTCATTGATGATTCTTTGCAGTTTTTGTCTATTGCTCTTCATTGCGCCAGCATACCAAACGATTATGGAGGAGCAGAGAATGGACTCCGTAGTCACGGTGTAGAAGCTGGTCAGCAGCTCCCGAGGGATGCCAAATTTTTTAAGTTGGCGCAGGAAAAATAGCCTCTGCCGTGCCTTCTTCTGGATTCTGACAGTGTTTTGCCCCCATTTTAGGTCAGTGGATAAGGTTGAGCCTAGGAACCGCAGTTGGTACTCTGGAGACCACTGTCTCGCCTATGTTGACGGGTAGAAGGGCGGAGGGTTCTTCCTAAAGTCAACAACCAGCTCGACAGTCTTTGTTGCATTCAGGGTTAGGTTGTTACTCTTGCACCAATTACAGATTCTCTCTATTTCGCTGTGATACTTGTGCTCACCGTTTTTGTCAATGAGTCCAATGATAGTTGTGTCATCAGCAAATTTGATGACCTTAACAGAATCTGTGGAGGAGGTGCAGTTATTGGTATACAGGGAGAACAATAGCAGGGACAGTACACACCCTTGGGGTGCACCCGTATTGGTAATTCTCACGCTGGAGGTGCAGTTGCTGAGCTTGACCTGCTGCGTTCTATCTGAGAGGAAGCTCCTGACCCATGCACAGAGTGTGGGGTCAACAGTGAGCTGCGCCAGGTTGTCGATCAGAATGTCCGGGCAGATCGTGTTGAATGCAGAGCTAAAGTCCAGAAACAGGATTCTGGCATAGGAATCAGGCCTTTCGAGGTGCTCCAAGATGTATGCGAGGTTAACATTGATCGCATCCTCTTCGGACCTGTTTGCCCTGTATGCGAATTGGAGTTGGTCAAGCCGTGCGTTGGTGATGTGTTTGAGGTGAGCGAGGACTAGCCGTTCCAGGATCTTCATGATGGTGGATGTTAAAGCCACGGATCTGAAGTTATTGAGCTATATACAAAATAACTGGCACAACAAGCAGTTGCGATGCTCAAATCTTATTGTATTATGAAAAAATACAAAAGGTAACGTGAAATATATACACTGGGCTCTGAACAGCAGAAAGTGGCCCAAACAATGATTACAATCAGTGAACACACTTAGACAATAAAGGCATACACAGCAAAGGGATCACAAATATGACAATCCATATATCAGAGAGTAGCTGCTGCCAGAAAAATCCATATAATGCAATATGCGGCATCTGCTGCACAGCAGATAAAATGAAAGGCAGCTGGCTGGTGGAGGAAAGTACAGAGATTGTCCAGAGCGAAAATAGTTAACTGGCTTGGTGTGGCAGTTATTTTGTATATAGGTTATAGTGTAAGACCTTTTTGTCAGGTCTGGTTTACTAACTGAGCACCCCTCTGTATGAATTTCTCTTGCTAAACTTTTGATGGTGTGCATACCGATATCTATTTAATGTTCTGAAGTTATTGAGGTCAGTGCTACCTGGCTTTTTGGGGACTGGAATGATTGTGGACCTCTTGAAACAGGAGGGAACTGTACCTTCCACTAGTGACCTCTTGAACAGAGAGGTGAGCACAGGAGCTAGCTGATCCGCACAGGTTCTTAAAGGGAACCTAAACTGAGAAGGATATGGATTTTTCCTTTTGAAATAATACCAGTTGCCTGACTCTCCTTCTGATCCTGTGTCTCTAATACTTTTAGCCACAGCCCCTGAACAAGCATGCAGATCAGCGGCTCTGACTGAAGTCAGACTGGATTAGCTGCATGCTTGTTTCAGGTCTGTGATACAGCCACTACTGTAGCCAAAGAGATTAGCAGGACTTCCAGGCAACTAGTATTGTTTAAAAGGAAATATCCATATCCTTCTCAGTTAAGGATCCCTTTAAGCAAGATGATGACACACCGTCCGGGCCTGAGGCTTTCCTGGTATTCAGCTTGCGAAGGAGCTTAAGAACTTCTGATTCCTGAACTGTGACTGGTGCAGTGGCACAGCGGTCGCCCAGTGCCAATTCCATTGACCCCGAGTCCACAGGCTGCTTGGGCTGACGCTCGAATCTGCAGTAAAACTCGTTGAGCTCCTCAACCAGCTGGATGCTAGGGGTCGCGAGTTGAGCAGAGGGTTTGAGGTTCGTGACAGCTCTGAGGCCTTGCCATACTTCCCGTGAGCTATTGGACTGCAGGCGGAGTTGCAGCTTCTCAGAGTAGGCCCTCTTTGCGATCCGCAGTCCCTGTTTCAGGGCATTCCTGGCCTCCCTGAACTCCTCTGGGGATCCGGACCTGTGCGCCTCCTCCTTGCATTTACGGAGCTGGCGCAGCCTGTTGTTGAACCAAGGCTTGTCATTGGGGAAGGCCTTGAAGGTCTTGGATGGGATACACACTCCTTCGCAAAAACTAATGTAAGACGTGACATTCTCTGCCCATACATCCAGGGTGGGCGCTTCCAGGACCGACCAGTCAGTGCAATCGAAGCAAGCTTGTAGCTCCAGTTTGGCCTCTTCAGTCCACTTTTTGACAGTCCGGACCGTGGGTTTGGTGGTATCGAGGCGCCTCCTGTAGGTAGGGATCTGATTAATCAGATTGTGATCGGAGTTCCCCAGGGGGGCACCTTGGGTGGCCCTGTATGCGTCCTTGTGGACCGTGTAGCAGTGGTCCAAGGTATTGCAGTTCCTGGTGGGGCAGGTGATGTGCTGCTTATAATGGGGCATCTCCTGATGGAGATTTGCATTATTGAAGTCGCCCAGGATAATGAAGAGGGCCTCTGGGTGGGCGGTTTCCCATTGTGAGATGCTGTTGCTGAGTGCTTGCACAGCAGCATTGGTGTTGGCGTCCGGAGGGATGTAAACTCCGATGAGAACAAGAGAGGATAATTCCCTGGGAGTTGTGGTGTGGACAGTGGATGGCAGTGTTGAGGGCTGGCTAGGAGTGTGCTGTGGACAGTGGATGGCAGTGTTGAGGGCTGGCTAGGAGTGTGCTGTGGACAGTAGATGGCAGTGTTGAGGGCTGGCTAGGAGTGTGCTGTGGACAGTAGATGGCAGTGTGGAGGGCTGGCTAGGGGTGTGCTGTGGACAGTAGATGGCAGTGTGGAGGGCTGGCTAGGGGTGTGCTGTGGACAGTGGATGGCAGTGTGGAGGGCTGGCTAGGGGTGTGCTGTGGACAGTGGATGGCAGTGTTGAGGGCTGGCTAGGGGTGTGCTGTGGACAGTAGATGGCAGTGTGGAGGGCTGACTAAGGGTTGTGCTGTGCACAGTGGATGGCGGTTTTTTGGATGGAGGGCTGTTAGTTTGTGGGGAGTTTCTGCCCATTCAGGACTAGTTTGAAGGGATTGTGTACCAAATCCTTTGACCAGTTTTATATACCACATCCTTCCCCATTGACCAGTTTTATATACCACATCCTTCCCCATACAGTAAAGGGAACCTTTGTTAAAACACACAGTGATTTTCATAATTAGATCTGTAGGTGTACTTATACTCAATCTGTGTAGAGATTATATCTTCCCCATGTGTACGCGGCCTCCTATCGGTCCTCCCAAAACACCCGGTTTGGCTAATTGCTCTCCCTGACAAACACACACAGCATTAAATACCCGAAGTACTTGTAACTCCTTTCCATAATTCCACTAGTGTTAAGCAGTAAATTATTGCCACATTCTCTCCATCACGCTCTTCAGTTGCCCATCTTCTACAGAGGTCCAATTGTTATGTCTTCACCCACAAATATGGCCGGTTGGGTTTTGTGGCTCCACACCGATCAGAAACCTGCAAGAGATCATCTCTACTATTAGGTGTAAAAAAAACCAGCGATGGGCCCTGTCAATTATCAGCCTGTCTGAACTTCCAGCCGATTAATGAGAGCTCATCTCTGTTTATCGTAGCGAACGCTGGCCACACACAAGAGATTGTGATTGTTCTGTAAACCTGTTCATTTGATACATGATCACTTGTGCACAAAATCAGGAAATCAAAGAATATCAATTCATTATCATTTTCATCTGAACAGTCATGTTACTGAATGACAGAGACTGAAAAATCTGATCACATTGAATCTGTTTGATGCCCACTAATGGTAAGATTTTCAATGGAAAATTGCCCAAGTGATCAGATAAATGTCCTAAATCGACTGAACAATTCTAAAGGCGATCCTTCAGCAGAAATACTGATTTAGTTTCGGGTTCTGAGAAGAAGTACAGATTGGTTTGTTAATGGTAAAATAATGTATGTATTATATTTTATTTCCAATCGCATTTATCTGTTCGCTCGGGCAATTTTTCCCTGAAAATTGTACCATTAGTGGCATCTTTACATTATTTTAAGATCTGTTTGTGTGTTGCCAGTGATACTACTTACTGCTAATATTTATCACAGTGTGTGACTGGTGAGCGGTCTCCTCATCCACATCTATCCCACCACACTGCAGGTTTCCTCATCCATACCTATCCCACCACACTGCTGGTCTCCTCATTCATACCTATCCCACCACTACTGGTCGTCTCGTCCATGCCTATCCCACCACACTGCTGGTCTCCTCATCCATGCTCTATCCCACCACCACTAGTCTCCTCATCCATACCTATCCCACCACACTGCTGGCCTCCTCATCCACACCTATCCCACCACACTGCTGGTCTCCTCATTCATACCTATCCCACCACTGCAGGTCTCCTCATCCATGCTCTATCCCACCACACTGCTGGTCTCCTCATCCATGCTCTATCCCACCACACAGCTGGTCTCCTCATCTATACCTATCCCACCACACTTCAGGTCTCCTCATCCATGCCTATCCCACCACTAGTCTCCTCATCCATACTCTATCCCACCACACTGCTGGTCTCCTCATCCATACCTATCCCACCACACTGCTGGTCTCCTCATCCATGCCTATCCCACCACCACTAGTCTCCTCAGCCATGCTCTATCCCACCACACTGCTGTTCTCCTCATCCATATCTATCCCACCACACTGCTGGTCTCCTCATCCATGCTCTGTCCCACCACACTGCTGATCTACTCATCCATACCTATCCCACCACACTGCTGGTCTCCTCATCCATACCTATCCCACCACACTGCTGGCCTCCTTATCCATGCCTATCCCACCACACTGCTGGTCTCCTCATCCATGCCTATCCCACCACACTGCTGGTCTCCTCATCCATGCTCTATCCCACCACCACTGGTCCCCTCATCCATGCCTATTCCACCACACTGCTGGCCTCCTCATCCATGCCTATATCAACACACTGCTCTTCTCCTCGTCCATGCCTATCCCACCACACTGCTTGTCTCCTCATCCATGCCTATCCCACCACACTGCTGGCCTCCTCATCCATGCCTATCCCACCACACTGCTGGCCTCCTCATCCATGCCTATCCCACCACACTGCTGGTCTCCTGATCCATACCTATCCCACCACACTGCTCTTCTCCTTGTCCATACCTATCCCACCACACTGCTCTTCTCCTCATCCATGCCTATCCCACCACACTGCTGGCCTCCTCATCCATGCCTATCCCACCACACTGCTGGCCTCCTCATCCATGTCTATCCCACCACACTGCTGGTCTCCTCATTCATACCTATCCCACCACCACTGGTCTCCTCATCCATGCCTATCCTACCACACTGCAGGTCTCCTCATCCATGCCTATCCCACCACCACTGGTCTCCTCATCCATACCTATCCCACCACACTGCTGGTCTCCTCATCCATGCCTATCCCACCACTAGTCTCCTCATCCATGCTCTATCCCACCACACTGCTGGTCTCCTCATCCATACCTATCCCACCACACTGCTGGTCTCCTCATCCATGCCTATCCCACCACCACTAGTCTCCTCAGCCATGCTCTATCCCACCACACTGCTTTTCTCCTCATCCATACCTATCCCACCACACTGCTGGTCTCCTCATCCATGCCTATCCCACCACCACTAGTCTACTCATCCATGCTCTGTCCCACCACACTGCTGATCTACTCATCCATACCTATCCCACCACACTGCTGGTCTCCTCATCCATGCTCTTTCCCACCACACTGCTGGTCTCCTCATCCATGCCTATCCCACCACCACTAGTCTACTCATCCATGCTCTGTCCCACCACACTGCTGATCTACTCATCCATACCTATCCCACCACACTGCTGGCCTCCTTATCCATGCCTATCCCACCACACTGCTGGTCTCCTCATCCATGCCTATCCCACCACCACTAGTCTCCTCAGCCATGCTCTATCCCACCACACTGCTGTTCTCCTCATCCATACCTATCCCACCACACTGCTGGTCTCCTCATCCATGCTCTTTCCCACCACACTGCTGGTCTCCTCATCCATGCCTATCCTACCACCACTAGTCTACTCATCCATGCTCTGTCCCACCACACTGCTGATCTACTCATCCATACCTATCCCACCACACTGCTGGTCTCCTCATCCATACCTATCCCACCACACTGCTGGCCTCCTTATCCATGCCTATTCCACCACACTGCTGGCCTCCTCATCCATGCCTATCCCACCACACTGCTCTTCTCCTCGTCCATGCCTATCCCACCACACTGCTTGTCTCCTCATCCATGCCTATCCCACCACACTGCTGGCCTCCTCATCCATGCCTATCCCACCACACTGCTCTTCTCCTCGTCCATGCCTATCCCACCACACTGCTTGTCTCCTCATCCATACCTATCCCACCACACTGCTGGTCTCCTCATTCATACCTATCCCGCCACTACTGGTCGTCTCGTCCATGCCTATCCCACCACACTGCTGGTCTCCTCATCCATGCTCTATCCCACCACCACTAGTCTCCTCATCCATACCTATCCCACCACACTGCTGGCCTCCTCATCCACACCTATCCCACCACACTGCTGGTCTCCTCATTCATACCTATCCCACCACTGCAGGTCTCCTCATCCATGCTCTATCCCACCACACTGCTGGTCTCCTCATCCATGCTCTATCCCACCACACTGCTGGTCTCCTCATCCATGCTCTATCCCACCACCACTAGTCTCCTCATCCATACCTATCCCACCACACTGCTGGCCTCCTCATCCACACCTATCCCACCACACTGCTGGTCTCTTCATTCATACCTATCCCACCACTGCAGGTCTCCTCATCCATGCTCTATCCCACCACACTGCTGGTCTCCTCATCCATGCTCTATCCCACCACACTGCTGGTCTCCTCATCTATACCTATCCCACCACACTTCAGGTCTCCTCATCCATGCCTATCCCACCACTAGTCTCCTCATCCATACTCTATCCCACCACACTGCTGGTCTCCTCATCCATACCTATCCCACCACACTGCTGGTCTCCTCATCCATGCTCTTTCCCACCACCACTAGTCTCCTCAGCCATGCTCTATCCCACCACACTGCTGTTCTCCTCATCCATACCTATCCCACCACACTGCTGGTCTCCTCATCCATGCTCTTTCCCACCACACTGCTGGTCTCCTCATCCATGCCTATCCCACCACCACTAGTCTACTCATCCATGCTCTGTCCCACCACACTGCTGATCTACTCATCCATACCTATCCCACCACACTGCTGGTCTCCTCATCCATACCTATCCCACCACACTGCTGGCCTCCTTATCCATGCCTATCCCACCACACTGCTGGTCTCCTCATCCATGCCTATCCCACCACACTGCTGGTCTCCTCATCCATGCTCTATCCCACCACCACTGCTCCCCTCATCCATGCCTATCCCACCACACTGCTGGCCTCCTCATCCATGCCTATCCCACCACACTGCTCTTCTCCTCGTCCATGCCTATCCCACCACACTGCTTGTCTCCTCATCCATGCCTATCCCACCACACTGCTGGCCTCTTTATCCATGCCTATCCCACCACACTGCTGGCCTCCTCATCCATGCCTATCCCACCACACTGCTGGTCTCCTCATCCATGCCTATCCCACCGCACTGCTGGTCTCCTCATCCATACCTATCCCACCACACTGCTCTTCTCCTCGTCCATGCCTATCCCACCACACTGCTTGTCTCCTCATCCATGCCTATCCCACCACACTGCTGGTCTCCTCATTCATACCTATCCCACCACACTGCTGGTCTCCTCATTCATACCTATCCCACCACGACTGGTCTTCTCATCCATGCCTATCCTACCACACTGCAGGTCTCCTCATCCATGCCTATCCCACCACCACTGGTCTCATCCATACCTATCCCACCACACTGCTGGTCTCCTCATCCATGCTCTATCCCACTACCACTAGTCTCCTCATCCATACTCTATCCCACCACACTGCTGGTCTCCTCATCCATACCTATCCCCCCACACTGCTGGTCTCCTCATCCATGCCTATCCCACCACCACTAGTCTCCTCATCCATACTCTATCCCACCACACTGCTGGTCTCCTCATCCATACCTATCCCCCCACACTGCTGTTCTCCTCATCCATACCTATCCCACCACACTGCTGGTCTCCTCATCCATGCTCTTTCGCACCACACTGCTGGTCTCCTCATCCATGCCTATCCCACCACCACTAGTCTACTCATCCATGCTCTGTCCCACCACACTGCTGATCTACTCATCCATACCTATCCCACCACACTGCTGGCCTCCTTATCCATGCCTATCCCACCACACTGCCGGTCTCCTCATCCATGCCTATCCCACCACCACTAGTCTCCTCAGCCATGCTCTATCCCACCACACTGCTGTTCTCCTCATCCATACCTATCCCACCACACTGCTGGTCTCCTCATCCATGCTCTTTCCCACCACACTGCTGGTCTCCTCATCCATGCCTATCCCACCACCACTAGTCTACTCATCCATGCTCTGTCCCACCACACTGCAGATCTACTCATCCATACCTATCCCACCACACTGCTGGTCTCCTCATCCATACCTATCCCACCACACTGCTGGCCTCCTTATCCATGCCTATCCCACCACACTGCTGGTCTCCTCATCCATGCCTATCCCACCACACTGCTGGTCTCCTCATCCATGCTCTATCCCACCACCACTGGTCCCCTCATCCATGCCTATTCCACCACACTGCTGGCCTCCTCATCCATGCCTATCCCACCACACTGCTCTTCTCCTCGTCCATGCCTATCCCACCACACTGCTTGTCTCCTCATCCATGCCTATCCCACCACACTGCTGGCCTCCTCATCCATGCCTATCCCACCACACTGCTCTTCTCCTCGTCCATGCCTATCCCACCACACTGCTCTTCTCCTCGTCCATGCCTATCCCACCACACTGCTGGCCTCCTCATCCATGCCTATCCCACCACACTGCTGGCCTCCTCATCCATGCCTATCCCACCACACTGCTGGCCTCCTCATCCATGCCTATCCCACCACACTGCTGGCCTCCTCATCCATGCTCTTTCCCACCACACTGCTGGTCTCCTCATCCATGCCTATCCCACCACCACTAGTCTACTCATCCATGCTCTGTCCCACCACACTGCTGATCTACTCATCCATACCTATCCCACCACACTGCTGGTCTCCTCATCCATACCTATCCCACCACACTGCTGGCCTCCTTATCCATGCCTATCCCACCACACTGCTGGTCTCCTCATCCATGCCTATCCCACCACACTGCTGGTCTCCTCATCCATGCCTATCCCACCACACTGCTGGTCTCCTCATCCATGCTCTATCCCACCACCACTGGTCCCCTCATCCATGCCTATTCCACCACACTGCTGGCCTCCTCATCCATGCCTATCCCACCACACTGCTCTTCTCCTCGTCCATGCCTATCCCACCACACTGCTTGTCTCCTCATCCATGCCTATCCCACCACACTGCTGGCCTCCTCATCCATGCCTATCCCACCACACTGCTGGCCTCCTCATCCATGCCTATCCCACCACACTGCTGGCCTCCTCATTCATACCTATCCCACCACCACTGGTCTCCTCATCCATGCCTATCCTACCACACTGCAGGTCTCCTCATCCATGCCTATCCCACCACCACTGGTCTCCTCATCCATTCCTATCCCACCACACTGCTGGTGGTCTCATCCATGCCTATCCCACCTACTGTTTTGGGAGGACCTCTCTGGAGGTTATGGACCACAAGGACAGTTTTTACTTTACAACGTGATAAAATATTAATTGTATATGTGTGTTTGTGGAAAAGTATGAACTGGATTTTGAAAAAAATTGTATAATAATACTCTGATTTGTAGTTTTCATGATTCTATGCAGACTCGCCTGTGTTCCTTTACTGTTGTCCCAAATTTATCACCTAATTTGATATTTTTCATTTGTTTCCTAATGATCAGTACCAGAATCTCAATCATTTAACCAATGCATTCTACCAGTCTTTTCTTTTTTCACAGCGCATGTCATATCTTCTGTTAGAAAGAATCCATAGGGCTGCTTAATTATGTTTTCAGTGCTTTTTGTTCCCCCTCCTCGTGCTATATTGGGTCTCTCTGCCTTTGTGAATAAAAGGAATCTCTATGATCATTTCACAAGTATATATCCTGTAAGTTGCAGCTGTTGCTTGACAGGTTGGAAGCCATTTTGTGCCTCCCGAGTTCTGAGGAGTATTCGGCCTTTCAGCTCACTAGATACAGGCCGTCTGCTATGGCCCACAACTCCAAGGCAAATGCTACTTTTGGGAAGGATAAAGATCTGAGTCTGTTTTACTGCTTTTTGTTGTCCCTTTTAACCCATTGGGAGCTGATGATATCGGTTCATGTGCAAAGAAGCCTGAAGCAATAATGAAGCAGAGCTGATGACCATGTTTTGGCTTTTGAGTAAAACTTGGATTTTGATTGGTTGCCTTGGGCAGCTGCTTCACTTATTTTCTCTGGTTTTCTTTGCACTAGTCTAGACTGTCTCAAGACCACCTGTTGGGCTACGTGGGCAGAGGCTTCATGCCTGTCACCTATCATTCTAGTGAAATTTGCACCTCAGTATTAAATCTATTGGGAAGAAGCTATTTTTTACCCCCACAGCTCACAAAAGGCTTCCAACTGTGTATGGAGTGCAACTGTCAGCAATACCTTGAGGGCTGCATGCACTTGTGCGCATCTGTGCGTCTTTCTGCAATGAGCATCAATCTGAAACTTTGATGCATAGCTGAAAATGCACAGAAGTGCACAAGTGTGCGAGGCCCGAACAGATTTGTGTTTTCTACGCAGATTATTACTTGATTTTGTTTCAATTTCAACATGTGTTTTTGCCAGAAAAAAAATGTAGAGATGCGGGGCGCAGAGACTCCAATCCGTCACATGTAGCCGGGGCTACGCACCTGTATAGCACATGCGTGTTGCTTCACATTGTCCATACATGTACTGCATCATCATTGTCATGTGTTGTTCTGTTTCCTTGTTTGTTACATTTTTCTTTGCATGCTTAAAGCATGTCCCCATTAAAGGTCATTTGCTTGTTTATTTCTCCATGTTTAGTGCATTCATGTGTTATCGTTCTGTTTGCTTCCTGTCTCACCCGTCATGTGATTTATACCTCTAACTGTTAGTGAAGACCCCATTCATGATAGAAGCATCTACCCCATATTAGGCCTAATGTATCACTAGAAAGAAGCACTCTGCATTGGCCAATCCGATTCTTCCTTCAGCCCAGGAGCTGATTGGCTGAGGCCACTTCACACACTGAGGGGCTCTTTTATAAAAAGATGGTACATGAGTGTTGGGGCCAGCACAAATGACTTAAAGGACAAGTGAAGTGAGAGGCACATGGAGGCTGCCATATTTATTTCCTTTTTAAACAATACTGGTTGCCTGGCAGCCCTGCTGATCTATTTGGCTGCAGTAGTGTCTAAATAACACCAGAAACAAGCATGCAGTTAATAACGTCAGATACACCTGATCTGCTGCATGCTTGTTCAGGGGCTATGGCTAAAAGTATTAGAGGCAGAGGATCATCAGTGCAGCCAGGCAACTGGTATTGCTTATAAGGAAATGAATATGGCAGCCTCCATATACCTCTCACTTTAGGTACAGATGTTAGATTAGGACTTTCTATTATTCCATGCGCTTCTTAAGAAATGTGTCACCCGATAGCAGCTTGTTGCCATTGAGGTTCAGAGCTGTCAGTAACTGTGGTGGATAAAGTCAGTGTTATCTTATAGCAGCAATAAGTCTGTTTTGTGATCAGGCCAGCTGTAGTAGCTGCACCTCCTGTACATCTGCACTGCATGTTATCTAATGGAGGTGCAACAAGCTGAAGCTTTCTATACTTATTTCACTGTTACATACCCAGCTCTGCTGCAGAACCGATTGTATGTACAGCACAGTCTATACAGCTACCTATTCTCACAGCGTATTATCATCTCTATTGGATAACAGTAACCGCAGCAGTACTAGATGTTTCCTCCTAGCACAGGCACATTCTGTCCTCCCTTCCTCCTAGCACAGGCACATTCTGCCCTCCCTTCCTCCTAGCACAGGCACATTCTGTCCTCCCTTCCTCCTAGCACAGGCACATTCTGCCCTCCCTTCCTCCTAGCACATGCATATTCTGTCCTCCCTTCCTCCTAGCACAGGCACATTCTGTCCTCCCTTCCTCCTAGCACAGGCACATTCTGCCCTCCCTTCCTCCTAGCACAGGCACATTCTGCCCTCCCTTCCTCCTAGCACAGGCACATTCTGTCCTCCCTTCCTCCTAGCACAGGCACATTCTGCCCTCCCTTCCTCCTAGCACAGGCACATTCTGTCCTCCCTTCCTCCTAGCACAGGCACATTCTGCCCTCCCTTCCTCCTAGCACATGCATATTCTGTCCTCCCTTCCTCCTAGCACAGGCACATTCTGTCCTCCCTTCCTCCTAGCACAGGCACATTCTGCCCTCCCTTCCTCCTAGCACAGGCACATTCTGTCCTCCCTTCCTCCTAGCACAGGCACATTCTGCCCTCCCTTCCTCCTAGCACATGCATATTCTGTCCTCCCTTCCTCCTAGCACAGGCACATTCTGTCCTCCCTTCCTCCTAGCACAGGCACATTCTGCCCTCCCTTCCTCCTAGCACAGGCACATTCTGTCCTCCCTTCCTCCTAGCACAGGCACATTCTGCCCTCCCTTCCTCCTAGCACAGGCACATTCTGCCCTCCCTTCCTCCTAGCACGGGCATATTCTGTCCTGCCTTCCTCCTAGCACAGGCACATTCTGTCCTCCCTTCCTTCCTCCTAGTACAGGCATATTCTGTCCTCCCTTCCTTCCTCCTAGTACAGGCATATTCTGTCCTCCCTTCCTCCTAGCACAGGCATATTTTTTCCTCCCTTCCTCTTAGCACAGGCACATTCTGTCCTCCCTCATAGCACAGGCATATTCTGTCCTCCCTTCCTCATAGCACAGGTACATTCTGTCCTCCCTTCCTCCTAGCACAGGCACATTCTGTCCTCCCTTCCTCCTAGCACAGGCACATTCTGCCCTCCCTTCCTCCTAGCACAGGCACATTCTGCCCTCCCTTCCTCCTAGCACAGGCACATTCTGTCCTCCCTTCCTCCTAGCACATGCATATTCTGTACTCCCTTCCTCCTAGCACGGGCACATTCTGTCCTCCCTTCCTCCTAGCACGGGCATATTCTGTCCTCCCTTCCTCTTAGCACAGGCACATTCTGTCCTCCCTTCCTCCTAGCACAGGCACATTCTGTCCTCCCTTCCTCATAGCACAGGCACATTCTGTCCTGCCTTCCTCATAGCACAGGCACATTCTGTCCTGCCTTCCTCCTAGCACAGGCACATTCTGTCCTCCCTTCCTTCCTCCTAGTACAGGCATATTCTGTCCTCCCTTCCTTCCTCCTAGTACAGGCATATTCTGTCCTCCCTTCCTCCTAGCACAGGCATATTTTTTCCTCCCTTCCTCTTAGCACAGGCACATTCTGTCCTCCCTCATAGCACAGGCACATTCTGTCCTGCCTTCCTCCTAGCACAGGCATATTCTGTCCTCCCTTCCTCATAGCACAGGCACATTCTGTCCTGCCTTCCTCCTAGCGCAGGCACATTCTGTCCTCCCTTCCTCATAGCACAGGCACATTCTGTCCTCCCTTCCTCTTTGCGCAGGCACATTCTGTCCTCCCTTCCTCCTAGCACAGGCACATTCTGTCCTCCCTTCCTCTTTGCGCAGGCACATTCTGTCCTCCCTCCTAGCACAGGCACATTCTGTCCTCCCTCATAGCACAGGCACATTCTGTCCTCCCTCATAGCACAGGCACATTCTGTCCTCCCTCATAGCACAGGCACATTCTGTCCTGCCTTCCTCCTAGCACAGGCATATTCTGTCCTCCCTTCCTCTTAGCGCAGGCACATTCTGTCCTGCCTTCCTCCTAGCACAGGCACATTATGTCCACCCTTCCTCCTAGCGCAGGCACATTCTGTCCCCCTTCCTCCTAGCACAGGCCCATTCTGTCCTCCCTCCTAGCACAGGCACATTCTGTCTTCCCTCCTAGCACAGGCACATTCTGTCCTCCCTCCTATCACAGGCACATTCTGCCCTCCCTTCCTCCTAGCACAATCACATTCTGTCCTCCCTTCCTCCTAGCACAGGCACATTCTGTCCTGCCTTCCTCCTAGCACAGGCACATTCTGTCCTCCCTTCCCCCTAGCACAGGCACATTCTGTCCTCCCTTCTTCTTAGCACAGGCACATTCTGTCCTCCCTCCTAGCACAGGCACATTCTGTCCTCCCTTCCTTCCTCCTAGTACAGGCATATT
Organism: Hyperolius riggenbachi; assembly: GCF_040937935.1. Taxonomy (NCBI): domain Eukaryota; kingdom Metazoa; phylum Chordata; class Amphibia; order Anura; family Hyperoliidae; genus Hyperolius; species Hyperolius riggenbachi. The sequence goes on from NC_090649.1 coordinate 502,989,911, forward strand.
CTGTCCTCCCTTCCTTCCTCCTAGTACAGGCATATTCTGTCCTCCCTTCCTCCTAGCACAGGCATATTTTTTCCTCCCTTCCTCTTAGCACAGGCACATTCTGTCCTCCCTCATAGCACAGGCACATTCTGTCCTGCCTTCCTCCTAGCACAGGCATATTCTGTCCTCCCTTCCTCATAGCACAGGCACATTCTGTCCTGCCTTCCTCCTAGCACAGGCATATTCTGTCCTCCCTTCCTCATAGCACAGGTACATTCTGTCCTCCCTTCCTCCTAGCACAGGCACATTCTGTCCTCCCTTCCTCCTAGCACAGGCACATTCTGCCCTCCCTTCCTCCTAGCACAGGCACATTCTGCCCTCCCTTCCTCCTAGCACAGGCACATTCTGTCCTCCCTTCCTCCTAGCACATGCATATTCTGTACTCCCTTCCTCCTAGCACGGGCACATTCTGTCCTCCCTTCCTCCTAGCACGGGCATATTCTGTCCTCCCTTCCTCTTAGCACAGGCACATTCTGTCCTCCCTTCCTCCTAGCACAGGCACATTCTGTCCTCCCTTCCTCATAGCACAGGCACATTCTGTCCTGCCTTCCTCATAGCACAGGCACATTCTGTCCTGCCTTCCTCCTAGCACAGGCACATTCTGTCCTCCCTTCCTTCCTCCTAGTACAGGCATATTCTGTCCTCCCTTCCTTCCTCCTAGTACAGGCATATTCTGTCCTCCCTTCCTCCTAGCACAGGCATATTTTTTCCTCCCTTCCTCTTAGCACAGGCACATTCTGTCCTCCCTCATAGCACAGGCACATTCTGTCCTGCCTTCCTCCTAGCACAGGCATATTCTGTCCTCCCTTCCTCATAGCACAGGCACATTCTGTCCTGCCTTCCTCCTAGCGCAGGCACATTCTGTCCTCCCTTCCTCATAGCACAGGCACATTCTGTCCTCCCTTCCTCTTTGCGCAGGCACATTCTGTCCTCCCTTCCTCCTAGCACAGGCACATTCTGTCCTCCCTTCCTCTTTGCGCAGGCACATTCTGTCCTCCCTCCTAGCACAGGCACATTCTGTCCTCCCTCATAGCACAGGCACATTCTGTCCTCCCTCATAGCACAGGCACATTCTGTCCTCCCTCATAGCACAGGCACATTCTGTCCTGCCTTCCTCCTAGCACAGGCATATTCTGTCCTCCCTTCCTCTTAGCGCAGGCACATTCTGTCCTGCCTTCCTCCTAGCACAGGCACATTATGTCCACCCTTCCTCCTAGCGCAGGCACATTCTGTCCCCCTTCCTCCTAGCACAGGCCCATTCTGTCCTCCCTCCTAGCACAGGCACATTCTGTCTTCCCTCCTAGCACAGGCACATTCTGTCCTCCCTCCTATCACAGGCACATTCTGCCCTCCCTTCCTCCTAGCACAATCACATTCTGTCCTCCCTTCCTCCTAGCACAGGCACATTCTGTCCTGCCTTCCTCCTAGCACAGGCACATTCTGTCCTCCCTTCCCCCTAGCACAGGCACATTCTGTCCTCCCTTCTTCTTAGCACAGGCACATTCTGTCCTCCCTCCTAGCACAGGCACATTCTGTCCTCCCTTTCTCCTAGCATAGGCATATTCTGTCCTCCCTTCCTCCTAGTGCAGGCACATTTTGTCCTGCCTTCCTCCTAGCGCAGGCACATTCTGTCCTTCCTTCCTCCTAGCACAGGCACATTCTGTCCTTTCTCCTAGCACAGGCACAGTCTGTCCTCCCTTCCTCCTAGCACAGGCACATTCTGTCCTGCCTTTCTCCTTGCACAGGCACATTCTGTCCTCCCTTCCTAATAGCACAGGCACATTCTGTCCTCCCTTCCTCTTAGCACATGCACATTCTGTCCTCCCTCATAGCACAGGTACATTCTGTCCTCCCTTCCTCATAGCACAGTCACATTCTGTCCTCCCTTCCTCATAGCACAGGCACATTCTGTCCTCCCTTCCTCCTAGCACAGGCACATTCTGTCCTCCCTTCCTCCTAGCACAGGCACATTCTGTCCTCCCTTCCTCCTAGCACAGGCACATTCTGTCCTCCCTTCCTCCTAGCACAGGCACATTCTGTCCTTCCTTCCTCATAGCACAGGCACATTCTGTCCTTCCTTCCTCTTAGCACAGGCACATTCTGTCCTGCCTCCCTCCTAGCACAGGCACATTCTGTCCACCCTCCTAGCACAGGCACATTCTGTCCGGCCTTCCTCCTAGCACAGCCATGTTCTGTCATCCCTTCCTCCTTGCACAGGCACAATCTGTCCTCCCTTCCTCCTAGCACAGGCACATTATGTCCGGCCTTCCTCCTATCACAGGTACATTCTGTCCTCCCTTCCTCCTAGCACAGGCACATTCTGTCCTGCCTTCCTCCTAGCACAGGCATAGTTACATAGTTATTTGGGTTGAAAAAAGACATAGGTCCATCGAGTTCAACCCCTTACAAGGCATGGTCCAATTAGCCCCAAAAGGGAAAACATTCCTTCCTGACTCCAGATGGCAATCAGATAAAATCCATGGATCAACATCATTAGGCATTACCTAGTAATTGTAGCCATGGATGTCTTTCAATGCAAGGAAAGCATCTAAGCCCCCTTTAAATGCAGGTATAGAGTTTGCCATAACTACTTTCTGTGGCAATGCATTCCACATCTTAGTCACTCTTACTGTAAAGAACCCTTTCCTAAATAAATGGCTAAAATGTTTTTCCTCCATGCGCAGATCGTGTCCTCTAGTCCTTTGAGAAGGCCTAGGGACAAAAAGCTCATCCGCCAAGCTTTTATAATGCCCTCTCATGTATTTATACATATTAGATCCCCTCTAAGGAGTCTTTTCTCTAGACTAAATAAAGCCAGTTTATCTAACCTTTCTTGGTAAGTGAGACCTTCCATCCCACGTATCAGTTTTTGTTGCTCGTCTCTGCACCTGCTCTAAAACTGCAATATCGTTTTTGTAGTGTGGTGCCCAGAACTGAATTCCATATTCCAGATGTGGCCTTACTAGAGAGTTAAACAGGGGCAATATTATGCTAGCATCTCGAGTTTTTATTTCCCTTTTAATGCATCCCAAAATTTTGTTAGCTTTAGCTGCAGCAGCTTGGCATTGAGTACGATTATTTAACTTGTTGTCGATGAGTACTCCTAAGTCCTTCTCCAAGTTTGATGTCCCCAACTGTATCCCATTTATTTTGTATGGTGCTAGACCATTGGTATGACCAAAATGCATGACTTTACATTTTTCAACATTGAATTTCATCTGCCATTTATGTGCCCATATAGCCATCCTATCCAGATCCTGTTGCAATATGACACTATCTTCCTGAGAGTTGATGATTCTGCACAATTTTGTATCATCTGCAAAAATAGCAACATTGCTCACTACTGCATCTACTAGGTCATTAATAAATAAGTTGAAGAGCACTGGACCCAGAACAGACCCCTGTGGTACCCCACTGCTAACAGTCTCCCATTTTGAGTACGATCCATTGACCACAACTCTTTGTTTTCTGTCCATTAGCCAGTTCCCTATCCATGCACACAGACTCTTCCCCAGTCCTTGCATCCTCAACTTTTGCACCAGACTTTTGTGGGGAACAATGTCGAAGGCCTTTGCAAAATCCAAGTATATCACATCTACAGAATTCCCAATATCCACATTAGCGTTCACTACCTCATAAAAGCTGAGCATGTTAGCCAAAAATGACCTGTCTTTAGTAAACCCATGTTGATGCTGAGAAATAAGATTATTTTCTACTATGAAGTCATGTATAGTATCTCTTAGTAACCCCTGTCCTCCCTTCCTCCTAGCACAGGCACATTCTGTCCTCCCTTCCTCATAGCACAGGCACATTCTGTCCTCCCTTCCTCCTAGCACAGGCACATTCTGTCCTCCCTTCATCCTAGCACAGTCACATTCTGTCCTCTCTTCCTCCTAGCACAGGCACATTCTGTCCTCCCTTCCTCCTAGCACAGGCACATTCTGTCCTCCCTTCCTCCTAGCACAGGCACATTCTGTCCTCCCTTCCTCCTAGCACAGGCACATTCTGTCCTCCCTTCCTCCTAGCACAGGCACATTCTGTCCTCCCTTCCTCCTAGCACAGGCACATTCTGTCCTCTCTTCCTCCTAGCACAGGCACATTCTGTCCTCCCTTCCTCCTAGCACAGGCACATTCTGGCCTCCCTTCCTCCTAGCACAGGCACATTCTGGCCTCCCTTCCTCTTAGCACAGGCACCTTCTGTCCTCCCTTCCTCCTAGCACAGGCACATTCTGTCCTCCCTTCCTCCTAGCACAGGCACATTCTGTCCTCCCTTCCTCCTATCACAGGCACATTCTGTCCTCCCTTCCTCCTAGCACAGGCACATTCTGTCCTCCCTTCCTCCTAGCACAGGCACATTCTGTCCTCTCTTCCTCCTAGCACAGGCACATTCTGTCCTCCCTTCCTCCTAGCACAGGCACATTCTGGCCTCCCTTCCTCCTAGCACAGGCACATTCTGGCCTCCCTTCCTCTTAGCACAGGCACCTTCTGTCCTCCCTTCCTCCTAGCACAGGCACATTCTGTCCTCCCTTCCTCCTAGCACAGGCACATTCTGTCCTCCCTTCCTCCTATCACAGGCACATTCTGTCCTCCCTTCCTCCCAGCACAGGCACATTCTGGCCTCCCTTCCTCCCAGCACAGGCACATTCTGTCCTCCCTTCCTCCTAGCACAGTCACATTCTGTCCTCTCTTCCTCCTAGCACAGGCACGTTCTGTCCTCCCTTCCTCCTAGCACAGGCACGTTCTGTCCTCCCTTCCTCCTAGCACAGGCACGTTCTGTCCTCCCTTCCTCCTAGCACAGGCACGTTCTGTCCTCCCTTCCTCCTAGCACAGGCACATTCTGTCCTCCCATCCTCCTAGCACAGGCACATTCTGTCCTCCCTTCCTCCTAGCACAGGCACATTCTGTCCTCCCTTCCTCCTAGCACAGGCACATTCTGCCCTCCCTTCCTCCTAGCACAGGCACATTCTGCCCTCCCTTCCTCCTAGCACAGGCACATTCTGACCTCCCTTCCTCCTAGCACAGGCACATTCTGTCCTCCCTTCCTCCTAGCACAGGCACATTCTGCCCTCCCTTCCTCCTAGCACAGGCACATTCTGTCCTCCCTTCCTCATAGCACAGGCACATTCTGTCCTGCCTTCCTCATAGCACAGGCACATTCTGTCCTCCCTTCCTCCTAGCACAGGCACATTCTGTCCTCCCTTCCTCCTAGCACAGGCACATTCTGTCCTCCCTTCCTCCTAGCACAGGCACATTCTGTCCTCCCTTCCTCCTAGCACAGACACATTCTGCCCTCCCTTCCTCCTTGCACAGGCACATTCTGTCCTCCCTTCCTCCTTGCACAGGCACATTCTGTCCTCCCTTCCTCCTAGCACAAGCACATTCTGTCCTCCCTTCCTCCTTGCACAGGCACATTCTGCCCTCCCTTCCTCCTAGCACAGGCACAGACCTGCCTTCTGATTTGTGCATTATTAGTTCTTTCTTAACACACGTATATTACAGTATTGTACAGTAAAGCTTTTTATGTGAGTTACATACCTGAAGCCTTCATTGCAATGTGAAAATCATATGTGCAACTTAGCGTTTTATGGAAATCTGTACCTTATAGTTGTAATATCTGCATGGCACTTGTCTGACACAGACTGTCACATATAGTTCTGCAGGATACATTCATTATTATTCCCCATAGCATAAGGCTTATTACTCAACACAATCAGATTTCTTTTTGTAGGAAACCTTTTCGTTCAGATAGAGCTGCGTATCAGTTTAGTATTTTCAAGTGAAAGGTTTTACCTTTGAAGCAAAATTAGCATTTACAAGTGATTCCGGTAATATAGAATAACCGTGCATTATACTTGCATTATTACTTGGGACCGCATTTTAAGATACCGGTATGTCACCCTAGACTAAAATCTCCTGCACTGGACCTAACCTAATAGTAAACTAGCTGCAGTGTGTGGTGAGGTATGCTTCTAATGCTTGCTACACACCATACAATTTACCATCACACAGATGAGTCAAATCGATTACTTCCGACAGGGCCAATCGTTTTTCTGATTGATTTTGTATAGAAGTGATCAGAAAATCGTTCAGAAAACGATTGGAAATCAGATCGGACCCGCCGCAAATAATAATTGATTTGACCTGGCTATGTGATGGTAAATTGCATGGTGTGTAGCAGACATAAATGCTCCTCTTACTTTCCTGGTTGTGTATGATCTGCCTACATTACTTCTCCTGCCTGTGCAGGTGTTACCAGCACTTCACTGCACACTGATGACTCAGCTAGCCAGATATCATTGGTTACTGAAAGTCATGGGAGGGGCACCCATGTATATAGGGCGTAATGAAGTAGTGGAAGCATATTGCTCAGAGTCCTATTGTTAGACACCTTAACGACATGTCAGAATGAGTACACAAACAGAGACAACTATACAGCCATAATCATTTCATGGAAAATGGGCCAAAGTTAATTATTACTACAGTAGATCTCTTTATAGTGAACTCCAAGGGACCAGGGAAAGTAGTTTACTATATCAGGATTGGTCATACATTGTATAATGTATAGAGATGTACCGTATATACTCGCATATAAGCCGAATTTTTTAGCACAAAAAATGTGCTTAAAAGTCCCCCTCTCGGCTTATATGTGAGTCACTAAAGTTTGTGCCCAGGCTCACCTGTTGTGTGTGTAGTGACCATCCAGGATCGGCGCCTGCGGGATCATAGTTGATCGTGCTGGAAAGCACGTGGGTGACCAGGGTGCAGCAGGCATGGGATCGGAGGAGTGTAGAGGAAAGAGTGTAGGACGAGCGCTCTACCATCCAAATCAGCGTGCGCTCTGCCACTTGTCACCACTCCACCGCATCACTGTCATCAATGTCCGTTCCTGTAGGAATACCCCAGGCCGCTTGTACAGGATCGCAGAGGTGACGTCAGCGCCGGGGTTTCCTCTTCATCCTGTGTGACGCTCACGCTGTATTATCTTTATGGCGCCCTCTAGTGACATGTTGGTATACAGCGCGACCGTCACACAGGATGAAGAGCATGCCCCGGCACTGATGTCACCGCTTAGATCCTCTGCAAGTGGCCTGGGGCATTCCTAAAGGCACGGACATTTATTGCAGTGACGCGGTGATGAATTGAGGCGCATACTCTGATTTGAATGGTAGTGTGCGTGTCCTGTGCTCTCTCCTCTAAGCTCCTCCCATCTGATGCACATTGGCCACCCACGTACTTTCCAGCCCGATCCTGCATGCTATGTTCCTATGCAGGTGGCTGGTGGCATTCCTGCACGGACCCGCTGGCACACTATAAACTGGCAGCATACATCTACAGGAAGGGTCCTTGACGCCGACAGGTAAACCACTGCTGCACGCTCCACTCTGCAAGCATGGGGGAGGGGGCATCTCCTGCACCTTGCTGCCTTGTACAAGGGGCACATCTGACTAAGGAGGGGGGATTCCTAATATAGTGGGCACATATGGGTATGATGGAGATGCCTAATACAGGGGAAAGAGCTGCCAAAAGGATACAGATTCCTAATATAGGGGGCACATCTGGCTATGGTGGTGCTGCCTAATATAGGGGGTACATATGGCGATGGCGATGATGCCTAACACAGGGGGCACATCTGACCATTTATACTGAGTAGTGGGGATTTTTATCATATTAAAGGCACACCTGGCTGCTGTTAATACTATGGAGGGAGGGAGCTATAGTGGGGAGGCGGCTTATATGCGAGTCAATCATTTTTTCCTAGTTTCTAGAAGAAAAGTGGGTACCTCAGCTTATCTGCGAGTATGTACGGTATTTGCTGGGATCTGAGGACCAAGTTTACTATATCAAGAGGTTTATTAGTTTCCTGTCATGAGATTCTGCTGTACTTGTTATAGAATCCTCATTTATCTGAAGGAACTGCTGGGTGTCAGTCCTGTAGCAACCAGCAAGACTCCTCTGTAACACCCTGATTCATGTTCTGGGTACTGATCCCTCAGACAACTGGAGGCTAAGATGGCCGCCTTACCGTTTTCTCAGACTGGTGCGCCCCTACCCGATTTCTGATTGGTTGTTTTTAGTCATGCAGATGGTTCCCTAAAACGAGCACATTTCAGCCTAAATATTTTACTTTAAACCTTAAGAATGAAAGTTGCTGCCTCTGAATGTGGCCTCTTCATGGTCGTCCTCCGGCCGTTTCTGGAACAGGAAGTGCAGACCCGTCTGAATAAGAATCTCCCCTCCCCCACCTCTAAATGTTACCTGCTGTTTTGTCCTGTGGCTCCGTTACTCGATCAGGTGAAGAATCTGTATGTGAAGGGAGTCCACCAACCTCACCCATGTAAAACTGTGCAGCCCTCAGTCTCCTAATCAAACACACAATGTAATCTGATCAAGCATTAATACACAGTCCATTAGTCTCGGCTTGCTGCCTGCAATTAATCACTCAAGTAGCATCCTGGGGGTTTTCCAGGGTGAACTAAAATGTTACCCTCTGCTGGACATCCCTCCAGGTAGCAATACAGCAAGCTCCTCCCCTCAGCCGCTCCAGGTTGCAATGCAGCAAGCTCCTCCTCTCAGCCCTCTCCAGGTAGCAATGCAGCAAGCTCCTCCCCTCAGCCCTTCCAGGTAGCAACGCAGCAAGCTCCTCCCCTCAGCCCCCTCCAGGTAGCAATACAACAAGCTGCTCCAATCAGCCCCCTCCAGGTAGCAATACAGCAAGCTTCTCCAATCAGCCCCCTCCAGGTAGCAATACAGCATGCTCCTCCCCTCAGCCCCCTCCAGGTAGCAATACTGCATGCTCCTCCCCTCAGCCTCCTCCAGGTAGCAATTCAGCAAGCTCCTCCCCTCAGCCCCTCCAGGTAGCAATTCAGCAAGCTCCTCCCCTCAGCCCCCTCCAGGTAGCGATTCAGCAAGCTCCTCCCCTCAGCCCCCTCCAGGTAGCAATACAACAAGCTTCTCCAATCAGCCCCCTCCAGGTAGCAATACAGCATGCTCCTCCCCTCAGCCCCCTCCAGGTAGCAATACTGCATGCTCCTCCCCTCAGCGCCCTCCAGGTAGCAATACAGCATGCCCCTCCCCTCAGCCCTCTCCAGGTAGCAAAGCAGCATGCTCCTCTCAGCCACCTCCAGGTAGCAATTCAGCAAGCTCCTCCCCTCAGCCCCTCCAGGTAGCAATTCAGCAAGCTCCTCCCCTCAGCCCCCTCCAGGTAGCAATTCAGCAAGCTCCACCCCTCAGCCCCCTCCAGGTAGCAATACAGCAAGCTGCTCCCATCAGCCCCCTGATAAGAAGTCAATTCAACATTTGGATGTTGAGTGTGTGTATGGGGCTTAATGTGATTTCTCTTCCTCTCCTCAGCGCCTGGTAAGAAAGCGATAAGGTGTCCCTGTAGTGGGTGACGGTTTCCCTATGTGGATGTAAAGCTGCAGTATACGGATTTTAATCACTGCTGTCACATATGAGGCTATACTGAGGCCTCCTGAGACTCAATAAGATTTACCTGCTTACGTCCATTCCCCAGGCGAGCACTGCTTGGCCTAAGTATTGGCCAGATAATGATTGAGGACATCAGCAGGCTGATCGGTTGCGTTACTGGGGATAGAAGGGGCGTGGCAAGGACAGTAGTCAAATTGGCGTGGCCAGACCTCTGAAGCAGGCAGTCCAGCAGTGGAATGGGCGTGGCCAGACCTCTGAACTAGGCAGTCCAGCAGTGGAATGGGCGTGGCCAGACCTCTGAAGCAGGCAGTCCAGCAGTGGAATGGGCGTGGCCAGACCTCTGAACCAGGCAGTCCAGCAGAGGAATGGGCGTGGCCAGACCTCTGAACCAGGCAGTCCAGCAGAGGAATGGGCATGGCCAGACCTCTGAACCAGGCAGTCCAGCAGTGGAATGGGCGTGGCCAGACCTCTGAACTAGGCAGTCCAGCAGTGGAATGGGCGTGGCCAGACCTCTGAACCAGGCAGTCCAGCAGTGGAATGGGCGTGGCCAGACCTCTGAACCAGGCAGTCCAGCAGTGGAATGGGTGTGGCCAGACCTCTGAAGCAGGCAGTCCAGCAGTGGAATGGGCGTGGCCAGACCCCTGAAGCAGGCAGTCCAGCAGTGGAATGGGCGTGGCCAGACCCCTGAAGCAGGCAGTCCAGCAGAGGAATGGGCGTGGCCAGACCCCTGAAGCAGGCAGTCCAGCAGAGGAATGGGCGTGGCCAGACCCCTGAAGCAGGCAGACCAGCAGAACACAGGAACTTACCAGGGCTTAGTAGAGTTTAGCTGCTGAGATGGTAAAACTGTGTAGTTTATAGCCTTGTCACCTGGTTGTCATAGTGTAAACCTCTACAGGTAGTCCTAGTTAAGAAAAGAGTCTTGTATTAGAATAATGCAGTAGAGTGTTGTACCGTGTTAGCTATCAGTAAAAGCAAGGAGTTTTGAATCAGGATGATACCATTTATTGGCTAACTTAGAGATGGATAAACCGTAAACTTTCGGCTAATAAAAAGCCTACGTCGGACTGGTTCCTGACCAGCTGTGTTTTTCAGTTCTGGTCAGGAACCAGTCCGACGAAGGCTTTTTATAAGCCGAAAGCTCACTTTTTATCCATCCCTAAGTTAGCCAATAAATGGTATCATCCTGATTCAAAACTCCTTGCATTAGAGAATAATGCAAATGCCAAATCAGGTTCAAGACAAAATATGTCATGGATCACTAGTGGCTCACCAGGCTACACCCCTCCCCTCCCGTGTGACAAATGCCAGTGCTTAGTGGAGGAATTGTTCAGTATTGCTGCATGGGGCTGGGGATGGTTTTAGTTTACCCAGAGGACCCCTTTAAACCATTGCTTCATGCTTTGTATCCGCACACCCAGACTGGCAGTACAAAGCACAGCGAGTAGCACAACGCTTCCATAACTTGCTAATACCGCCCCCTCCAGGCTGCTGCAGTGATACTAAAAGGCAAAATAATAATCAAAAAAATGAATATCAGGGTTTTGAATGTGTAAAGCAAAGTTACTAGGAATCCATAATATATGACTGGCTGCCGACGAGGACTTCTCCAGCCTGAGCAATCCGCAGCGAGTGACCTGCCAGCCGAGCACCGATGAGCCTTGCCTCGGTCTTTGTTTTGGGGGTAAATAGCCGTGTGCTGTTGTGACTGTGGTGATTCCTCTCGTTCCTTCTTAACACCAATCCCATTCACTTTGTGATGATGATACATAAAATAACTACGGAAAATTGTCTCTCCCTATACTTCATCTCCTCTCCTAGAATCCAAGCTAACCGGGATGGCGCTTGTGGAAATGCATGGTGTTCATTCTGTTTTAATCTTTGCATGTATTACTCTGATTTTTATTTTACCTATGGTAAAAAAAAAGCATTTTCAGAAACGAGACTCTGACCCTTCAATTTCTGACAATGCTTGTAAACATCTCTGTTAAAGAGGACCTGTCTTACTGTAATGTCTAGCAGATATATGGTGGGCTTTATTTAATGGCGGAGGGTAAGGAAGGGCCGCAGCGACCAGTTGACGGTCTTCGGGTTATAATATGGTTTGATTGGCTGCTGGTGTTTTGGAACCACCTTCCTCTTCAGCTGTTAAATAATCCCGCAAGAACTCAGACTGACTGATATATGGCGCTGAGCACTTATGATGCCTTCTAGGGTGTTGTATAATATCAGAAAGGAATGGGGTACAGCTTCAAAGCGTCCTCGCTCTGTTTTTCCTTCCTACACAGTAGCTACTAATCATATTGATGTATCTAATTTCATTTCCCTAATATATTCCGGTGTCTGGTGAAAAGCAGAGATGCTGTACTTCATTCCTGTAGCCATCATATCTCATGCTTGAAAGCCTGGATTCTGTTATTCTTGTAAGTGAATGAACTTGTTCTATGGTCCTCCTAGATGGGTGAGAATGCGGAACCCAATGAAATGGTCAATGGATCCACAGAGCAGAGGTCAAGTTCAAAAGAATCCAGTCCGATCCCCTCGCCAACAGCTGACCGCAAGTCCAAGTCCGGAATGCAGGCGCAGACGGCTGCCACGTTACCAGCCAAGACACAGGACATTCCCACCGCTCAGTTTGAAGGCTTCTTGCATCGCAAGCATGAATGGGAAGCGCACAACAAGAAGGCCTCCAGCAGGTACGTTAATGCTTCTATGCCTGTGTTAAGTCTATGGGCAGTTCCTCTGCCTCTTCTACCACATGTGTAAGTTACAATAGAACGCAATACTGGGAATGGATATTATGCAGCAACTCCAAGCAACCAGTTAGAATGAATCCCTTAAAGGGAACCTAAAGTGAAAGTAATGTGGCCAGTTTCTTCCAGCCCTCTGGAGTCCTTCTGGTCCCTCGCCACTGTTCTCTATTCAGTTCAGCAACTGTGCCCCTCTGAAAGCTGCCCAACTGCGCCAGTCACGGTCTACGGCACAAGAGCGGCCCTGGCCACGCCTTCTCCATTGTAACTGAGCCAGTCACGGTCTGTGGCACAAGCTGACTAAAGAACTTACCTGGCCCCCCAGGGGAGGATCCAGGCATCCTGGGAAGACTGTGAGGGAGCAATCAGCCTGGAGGAAGCCCCAGGTATGTATACAGTGATCAGCCTGGAGGAAGCCCCAGGTATGTATACAGTGATCAGCCTGGAGGGTGCTGGAGGAATCCCCAGGTATGTATACAGTGATCAGCCTGGAGAGGGCTGGAGGAATCCCCAGGTATGTATACAGTGATCAGCCTGGAGAGGGCTGGAGGAAGCCCCAGGTATATGTATACAGTGATCAGCCTAGAGGAATCCCCAGGTATGTATACAGTGATCGGGCTGGAGGAAGCCCCTGGTATGTATACAGTGATCGGGCTGGAGGAAGCCCCTGGTATGTATACAGTGATCAGCCTGGAGGGGGCTGGAGGAAGCCCCTGGTATGTATTGTCTTCTGTACAGACAGGTGTGCTCCCAGCCTTAGCGTTACAGATGTATATGGCTAAACGACTATTGTGCGGTGCAGATTTATCAAGACTGATGCTAATTACACTGGAGCAGAAATAACGCCATTGTCACAGCAACCAATCACATTTCAGTCGTGAAACAAGATAAGTTCTGTGGTTGGTTGCCGTGGGTAACGGCTGCATATTTGCCCAGATTTTCCTTATAAATGGCCAGCATTGTTAGGAATGTCCCCTCCTCTGGAGTCAGGGTTATCTATAGGCCCTCCACACACGTCACCCGTCTGGATCATCATGATAAAGCCAAGCAGGGGGATGCACCTGATCTGTTACCATGGGAAATACTAATGGCTGTGTCGATTTGGTTCCCTCAGATCTTGGCACAATGTATATTGTGTGATCAACAATCAAGAAATGGGATTTTACAAAGATGCGAAGTCTGCAGCGTCCGGAGTTGCCTATCACAACGAGCTCCCTGCCAATCTGAAGGAAGCCCTCTGTGAAGTCGCCACTGACTATAAGAAGAAGAAGCATGTGTTCAAACTAAAGTAAGTGCACTGTCGCCACCTAGTGTTCTGTTACTGTATTACAGCCGCAGTCACTGAGCCCATGCCAACATGCGAGGGTCATCATTAACCAGATAACCTGTTCTGGACATCTACGCCATTTACAGCCTGTTAGCCTTACCAGGGCGTAGATTTCACTCTCCCGTCGGCACGCGCTCTTGCCGTTATCATCTCTCCATCGCCGCCGCACACTGCTAAATGCAAAATGCTCTGGTCCTTAAGGGGCCATCGCCTATTAATCCTGAAGGGTTTAAGTAAATCTTTCAGACACACTGGCCTATATGCAATTAGCTTTTTCTCCTGAGTTATCTCCCAGGACATAATTCTTTTAATTAAGCCGTTTACAATTGAAAAAGTATTAGAAAAAGTATACAAGCATTGACAAGGAAGTACTAGCAAAAATTATTGAGTATTTTCTTGTTTGCTTGTGGTTTAAAGGGCATTTTATGACCAGGTGTGAAAATATTTTATTTATTGTATTTATAAAGCGCCAACATATTACGCAGCGCTGGAATTAGTTAAAATTACAGAGAATATTTAGGGGTGACATACAGCAATATGACAATACAGGAATACAAGAAAGACCAGATCATGCAGTCACTGAGATTAGGCAAGTCGAGTTCAGTCAGTTCACCCAGGAGAAAACTCAGTAGAAAAAGTTAATTGCATATGGACCACTGCATCCTCTGATTATTTTGCCACATAATCGCCTCATTTATTTCAGCATTTATCATATCTCTTATTTGGTTTTCACTCCCTTTGCTGTAATAATATCACACTCCTTACTTATGAGTTAGGATTGGAGATGGGGGTTTAATGTTGCTGAACAAACAGGTACTGGCATTCTGCAGCCGTGACAAGCCGTGCAGGGCAAGAAGAGGTTAAAGGGACACTTAAAGCTAGCTAAAAAAAAATGAGTTTTTTTCACCTGGGGCTTCCACCAGCCCCCTGCAGCTGTCCGATGCCCACGCAGTGTCGCTCCTAACCTCCTGTTCTCGACGACAGGCTGGGAACGCAAGTGATTCTTTGCGTTCCAGGCTGCAATGGCAGTAAAGAGGGCGCTATTGCGGCCAGGAACACTAAGAATCACTCACATTCCCAGCCTATCTTCGCCTATCGTCGAAACTGGAATTTAGCCGCCGGCAGGAAAAGGAGGGTCGGAGCGAGACTGCGTGGGCACCGGACAGCTGCAGGAGGCTGGTAGAAGCCCCAGGTGAGTAAAACTAAATTTTTTTGGCTAGCCTTAAAGGGACACTTAAGTCAAACAAAAAAAATGAGTTTTACTCACCTAGGGCTTCCAATAGCCCCCTGCAGCTCTCCGGTGCCCTCGCTGTCTCCCTCCGATCCTCCTGGCCCTGCCGGCAGCCACTTCCTGTTTCGGTGACAGGAGCTGACAGGCTGGGGACGCGAGTGATTCTTCGCGTTCCCAGACACATTAGCACCCTCTATGCTGCTATATGGTATATGATATGTGCTATAGCAGCATAGATGGCGCTGTTGTGGCCAGGAACGCGAAGAATCACTCGCGTCCCCAGCCTGTCAGCTCCTGTCACCGAAACAGGAAGTGGCTGCCGACAGGGCCAGGAGGATCGGAGGGAGACGGCGACGGCACCGGACAGCTGCAGGGGGCTATTGGAAGCCCCAGGTGAGTAAAACTAAATTTTTTTTTTTGACTTAAGTGTCCCTTTAAGTGTCCCTTTACGGATGCAAGTTAAAGAACACTTAAAAGTATACCTTGCATGGCAGATGAAAGCAAACAGGTGTTACTTTCTGGATAAGCCTTGTAATATTTACAGGCTTTTAACTTGCTGTACAGTTGTTAATATCGATGTCACTTCCATCTGGTTTCCTGGAAGTACTGTAGTGTTTTCATCTGTACACCACATCATATTGCTTTCCTGATTATTGGACACAATCAATTTGTTACATTCTGAAAAAGTGACCAGCACTGGGGCTAAACCATTCACCATGGGGGTGAGACTAAGGGGCTCCTCCTACACTGACATTACTGGATCTGCGGGGGTGAGACTGAGAGGCTCCTCCTATGCTGACATTACTGGATCTGCGGGGGTGAGACTGAGAGGCTCCTCCTATGCTGACATTACTGGATCTGTGGGGGTGAGACTGAGGGGCTCCTCATATGCTGACTTTACTGGATCTGTGGGGGTGAGACTGAGAGGCTCCTCCTATGCTGACATTACTGGATCTGCGGGGGGGGGAGACTGAGGGGCTCCTCCTATGCTGACATTACTGGATCTGCGGGGGTGAGACTGAGAGGCTCCCCATATGCTGACATTACTGGATCTGCGGGGGTGAGACTGAGGGTCTCCTCCTATGCTGACATTACTGGATCTGCGGGGGTGAGACTGAGGGATTCCCCATATGCTGACATTACTGGATCTACGGGGGTGAGACTGAGGGGCCCCTCCTATGCTGACATTACTGGATGTGCTGGGGTGAGACTGAGGGGCTCCTCATATGCTGACTTTACTGGATCTGTGGGGGTGAGACTGAGAGGCTCCTCCTATGCTGACATTACTGGATCAGCGGGGGTGAGACTGAGGGGCTCCTCCTATGCTGACATTACTGGATCTGCAGGGGTGAGACTGAGAGGCTCCCCATATGCTGACATTACTGGATCTGCGGGGGTGAGACTGAGAGGCTCCCCATATGCTGACATTACTGGATCAGCGGGGGTGAGACTTAGAGGCTCCCCATATGCTGACATTACTGGATCTGTGGGGGTGAGACTGAGAGGCTCCCCATATGCTGACATTACTGGATCTGCGGGGGTGAGACTGGGAGGCCCCTCCTATGCTGACATTACTGGATCTTCGGGGGTGAGACTGAGAGACTCCTTCTATGCTGACATTACTGGATCTGTGGGGGTGAGACTGAGAGGCTCCCCATATGCTGACATTACTGGATCTGCGGGAGTGAGACTGAGAGGCTCCTCCTATGCTGACATTACTGGATCTGCAGGGGTGAGAATGAGGGGCTCCCCATATGCTGACATTACTGGATCTGCGGGGGTGAGACTGAGGGGCTCCTCCTATGCTGACATTACTGGATCTGCAGGGGTGAGACTGAGGGATTCCCCATATGCTGACATTACTGGATCTGTGGGGGTGAGACTGAGAGGCTCCTCCTATGCTGACATTACTGGATCTGCGGGGGTGAGACTGAGGGGCTCCTCCTATGCTGACATTACTGGATCTGCGGGGGAGAGACTGAGAGGCTCCTCCTATGCTGACATTACTGGATCTGCGGGGGAGAGACTGAGAGGCTCCTCCTATGCTGACATTACTGGATCTGTGGGGGTGAGACTGAGAGGCTCCTCCTATGCTGACATTACTGGATCTGCGGGGGTGAGACTGAGGGGCTCCTCCTATGCTGACATTACTGGATCTGCGGGGGAGAGACTGAGAGGCTCCTCCTATGCTGACATTACTGGGTCTGTGGGGGTGAGACTGAGAGGCTCCTCCTATGCTGACATTACTGGATCTGCGGGGGAGAGACTGAGAGGCTCCTCCTATGCTGACATTACTGGATCTGTGGGGGTGAGACTGAGAGGCTCCCCATATGCTGACATTACTGGATCTGCGGGGGTGAGACTGAGGGGCTCCTCCTATGCTGACATTACTGGATCTGCGGGGGAGAGACTGAGAGGCTCCTCCTATGCTGACATTACTGGGTCTGTGGGGGTGAGACTGAGAGGCTCCTCCTATGCTGACATTACTGGATCTGCGGGGGAGAGACTGAGAGGCTCCCCATATGCTGACATTACTGGATCTGCGGGGGTGAGACTGAGGGGCTCCTCCTATGCTGACATTACTGGATCTGCGGGGGAGAGACTGAGAGGCTCCTCCTATGCTGACATTACTGGGTCTGTGGGGGTGAGACTGAGAGGCTCCTCCTATGCTGACATTACTGGATCTGCGGGGGAGAGACTGAGAGGCTCCTCCTATGCTGACATTACTGGATCTGTGGGGGTGAGACTGAGGGGCTCCTCTTATGCTGACATTACTGGATCTGCTGTGTTATGCCTCAGAGGCCTGAAATGCATTTAACCGTTCTGCTAAAAAAACACATACATTCAGGCTCATCACCTGGTTAGTACTTTTAAATAAGTTATTAGGGAGGTGCTAAATGGAGTGTGGCCAGAAAACTAGCAAAAGACAGTTAACCCTTTGCACAGACATGCAAATACATTCTCTTGTGTAGTCACCTACACTGCACAGAAGTACCCGGGTATTCGCAGGTGTCCTAACTCTGGCCCTGTAACATGCATAGTGCAGACATGCAAACATTCATTGCATCAAGCTTATCTAGGGATTAGGAGCACACATCCTGACGTCCTCTCCTGGGACAGATAGTGCTCAGACTAAACTCACAAGGGTGTTCATGAAATATGCACTATGCATGTTACAGGGCCAGAGTTAGGACCCCTACTAATTCCTGGGTACTTCTGCGCAGTGTAGGATAACAGTGGTGCTCAGATGATTGATACCTGTGAATGCATTTGCGTGTGCAAAGGGTTAACTGTCTTTTACCTGCGCTGAGAACTGGGCTGGGTGATCTGAGATTCTTATACCCAGAATCTGACTTTACAAATCATGGAACTATTGAAGCTCTCACTTAAACAGACATTATCATAGACCAAACGCCATCGGGATGCAACTGAAGGTCCAGCCTACCATATGGACACAACGATATGGCATGCAGGACCTCCAATACAATCACAATCTACTTCATTCCTTCCCCAGGTCCACAAAGGGCCTAAGTAACAATCCCACTCAGTACATA
This sequence comes from Hyperolius riggenbachi, assembly GCF_040937935.1. NCBI lineage: Eukaryota > Metazoa > Chordata > Amphibia > Anura > Hyperoliidae > Hyperolius > Hyperolius riggenbachi. The sequence continues at coordinate 503,008,238 of NC_090649.1, forward strand.
CATGCACAATGACAGGAAACCGCCAGCCATGCTTGTATCCGCTCTTCTGGGAATTGTGGATGCGTCTTCTGGCTGTGGATTTGGATTAGACACTTTTGGGTGAAGGAACAAGATCTATTTTTCATCCATAGATTGTCCTGCAGATCAGACTGCTCACTTTTTGTATATGATTTTGCAAATTAGCCACATCTGGGAATCTGAAGACTTATTACGAGCACTGATTCCATATTGTTAGCATAATCGCTGTACCTTAAAGTGCACCTGTCACAAAGGGAATAAGTGCCCGTTTCCACTTGTGATGCATGCGTCTGCGAGACGTGCGGCGCCACCTCCTGGGCTGCGGGTACGCAGACAAATCCCATCAGCCATGCACAGCTATGGTGTTCGCAGCCTTGCGTACCATTTCAGATGGTAATGTCGGCCGGCAGCGCTATTCTACCTTATGGCAGAGTTTCCCTGCGTTATTTCCCTGCGGGGAAACTTGGGAAACTCTGTGGAAACGGGCCCTTAGATGTGTTATACTCTCCTGAGGCTTCTCTCAGCCCCCTGTAGCCCATACGGCCCCTTCCATTCTGCCAGTGCGGTCAGGAAATGCTGTGTCTGCCTCAGTACTGTGCTTGCACTATACACTGGAGTACTTCAGGGGGAAATAACACTGACAGCAAGCCTAGACTGGCACTTCTGTGATTATAATGTGTGCCTTTTTCTCTTCCAGATTGAATGATGGTAACGAGTATCTCTTCCAAGCCAAAGATGATGTAAGTATTTGCGATCTTTCCAGTAACTGTTATTGGGCTGTATTATGCAATCTGACACTGAGCCAGCATAGGGGCTGTACACTGTGGGCTTCCATTAGTAACTGGCAGTCAATGCTGAGATGTGATTGGCTGCTATGAGACGCAGGCATTCCCCAATAGTCATACATTAGCCCCAGCACTTTGTATTGGGATTCAGTTTTCCCTGTTTTTTGTGTACAAATGTGAATTAGATCTGACAGCCAATTACAAATCGATGGGCTGTTTCCATGTGATGCATGTTTGACAGACACGGTAGAAACTGGACCAGGCACCTTCTACAATAGCCGTTCAGTACATCTTTCACTCCATATAAACCAGTGGTTACAATCAGAATACCAGCTAGTCACTACTGCTTATCTGTATGTGATATATATGGAATCAAAGGCTGAACTGCTGCTGAAGGTGCCCAGCGTCTACCCCGTCTGCAAGCCGAGAGGCATTGGCTGCAAGCATGTCACCTCTTCAGTGGTAGGTGCTGCCTAATCCCTTCTTGCTACATGCAGAAAATGTAATGCCCTGCAGTGTCCTGTGTCTCCTGTCAGTGTCGCCTGTCACTGTGTCAGGCGACGCTAACAGGAGACACTGAAAGGAGACACTGACAGGCGACACTGACAGGCGACACTGACAGGCGACACTGGCACACTGACAGGCGACACTGACAGGAGACACTGAAAGGAGACACTGTCAGTGTCTCCTGTTAGTGTGTCAGTGTCTCCTGTTAGTGTGTCAGTGTCTCCTGTCAGTGTCGCCTGTCAGTGTCGCCTGTCACTGTGTCAGACGACACTAACAGGAGACACTGAAAGGAGACACTGACACACTAACAGGCGACACTGGCACACTGACAGGCGACACTAACAGGCGACACTGACAGGCGACACTGGCACACTGACAGGCGACACTGACAGGAGACACTGAAAGGAGACACTGTCAGTGTCTCCTGTTAGTGTGTCAGTGTCTCCTGTTAGTGTGTCAGTGTCTCCTGTCAGTGTCGCCTGTCAGTGTCGCCTGTCACTGTGTCAGGCGACACTAACAGGAGACACTGACAGGCGACACTGACAGGAGACACTGAAAGGAGACACTGTCAGTGTCTCCTGTTAGTGTGTCAGTGTCTCCTGTTAGTGTGTCAGTGTCTCCTGTCAGTGTCGCCTGTCAGTGTCGCCTGTCACTGTGTCAGACGACACTAACAGGAGACACTGAAAGGAGACACTGACACACTAACAGGCGACACTGACAGGCGACACTGGCACACTGACAGGCGACACTAACAGGCGACACTGACAGGCGACACTGGCACACTGACAGGCGACACTGACAGGAGACACTGAAAGGAGACACTGTCAGTGTCTCCTGTTAGTGTGTCAGTGTCTCCTGTTAGTGTGTCAGTGTCTCCTGTTAGTGTGTCAGTGTCTCCTGTTAGTGTGTCAGTGTCTCCTGTCAGTGTCTCCTGTCAGTGTCTCCTGTAAGTGTCTCCTGTCAGTGTCGCCTGTCAGTGTGTCAGTGTCTTGTAGAGGAGCTATTGTGCACACCTTAATACCGTATCATGTATACCTAGTGTAGCACTTATTCGTGTCCCCTCATTGTTGCATGACCTGCAGTTCAGTCCTCTAGCCATGCCTCATGTAGAACTTCTCTTGCTCATATTATTGTTCTACAATGCCCCAGACAAAATGCATGAGGTGCTGTTGTATGCCCTGAAGCTAAGGCTCTCTACCTAGCTAACCCTAATGCATGGGGTGCTGCCATACCCACTACAGCTAAGGCTCTCTACCTACCATACCCTAACCCTAATGCATGGGGTGCTGCCGTACCCACTACAGCTAAGGCTCTCTACCTAGCTAACCCTAATGCATGGGGTGCTGCCGTACTCAGTACAGCTAAGGCTCTCTACCTAGCTAACCCTAATACATGGGGTGCTGCCGTACCCACTACAGCTAAGGCTCTCTACCTAGCTAACCCTAATGCATGGGGTGCTGCCGTACTCACTACAGCTAAGGCTCTCTACCCACCATACCCTAACCCTAATGCATGGGGTGCTGCTGTACCCTCTACAGCTAAGGCTCTCTACCTAGCTAACCCTGATGCATGGGGTGCTGCCGTACCCACTACAGCTAAGGCTCTCTACCTACCATACCCTAACCCTAATGCATGGGGTGCTGCCGTACTCACTACAGCTAAGGCTCTCTACCTACCATACCCTAACCCTAATGCATGGGGTGCTGCCGTACCCACTACAGCTAAGGCTCTCTACCTGCCATATCCTAACCCTAATGCATGGGGTGCTGCCGTACTCACTACAGCTAAGGCTCTCTACCTACCATACCCTAACCCTAATGCATGGGGTGCTGCCGTACCCACTACAGCTAAGCCTCTCTACCTACCATACCCTAACCCTAATGCATGGGGTGCTGCCGTACTCACTACAGCTAAGGCTCTCTACCTACCATACCCTAACCCTAATGCATGGGGTGCTGCCGTACCCACTACAGCTAAGCCTCTCTACCTACCATACCCTAACCCTAATGCATGGGGTGCTGCCGTACTCACTACAGCTAAGGCTCTCTACCTACCATACCCTAACCCTAATGCATGGGGTGCTGCCGTACCCACTACAGCTAAGCCTCTCTACCTACCATACCCTAACCCTAATGCATGGGGTGCTGCCGTACCCATTAAAGCTAAGGCTCTCTACCTGCCATATCCTAACCCTAATGCATGGGGGGCTGCTGTACCCACTACAGCTAAGGCTCTCTACCTAGCTAACCCTAATGCATGGGTTGCTGCCGTACCCACTACAGCTAAGGCTCTCTACCTACCATACCCTTACCCTAATGCATGGGGTGCTGCCGTACCCACTACAGCTAAGGCTCTCTACCTACCATACCCTAACCCTAATGCATGGGGTGCTGCCGTACCCACTACAGCTAAGGCTCTCTACCTACCATACCCTAACCCTAATGCATGGGGTGCTGCCGTACCCACTACAGCTAAGGCTCTCTACCTACCATACCCTTATGCATGGGGTGCTGCCGTACCCACTACAGCTAAGGCTCTTTACCTACCATACACTAATCCTAATGCATGGGGTGCTGCCGTACCCACTAAAGCTAAGGCTCTCTACCTAGCTAACCCTGATGCATGGGGTGCTGCTGTATGCACTACAGCTAAGGCTCTCCACCTAGCTAACCCTAATGCATGGAGTGCTGCCGTACCCACTACAGCTAAGGCTCTCTACCTACCATACCCTAACCCTAATGCATGAGGTGCTGTCGTATGCCCTGAAGCTAAGGCTCTCTACCTAGCTAACCCTAATGCATGGGGTGCTGCCATACCCACTACAGCTAAGGCTCTCTACCTAGCTTATCCTAATGCATGGGGTGCTGCCGTACTCACTACAGCTAAGGCTCTCTACCTACCATACCCTAATGCATGGGGTGCTCCCGTACTCACTACAGCTAAGGCTCTCTACCTACCATACCCTACCCCTAATGCATGGGGTGCTGCCGTACTCACTACAGCTAAGGCTCTCTACCTACCATACCCTAATGCATGGGCTGCTCCCGTACTCACTACAGCTAAGGCTCTCTACCTACCATACCCTAACCCTAATGCATGGGGTGCTGCCGTACCCACTACAGCTAAGGCTCTCTACCTAGCTAACCCTAATGCATTGGGTGCTGCCGTACCCACTACAGCTAAGGCTCTCTACCTAGCTTATTCTAATGCATGGGGTGCTGATGTACCCACTACAGCTAAGGCTCTATACCTACCATACCCTAACCCTAATGCATGAGGTGCTGCCGTACCCACTACAGCTAAGGCTCTCTACCTACCATACCCTAATGCATGGGGTGCTGCCGTACCCACTACAGCTAAGGCTCTCTACCTACCATACCCTAACCCTAATGCATAGGGGGCTGCTGTACCCACTACAGCTAAGGCTCTCTACCTACCATACCCTAATGCATGGGGTGCCGCTGTACCCACTACAGCTAAGGCTCTCTACCTAGCTAACCCCAATGCATGGGGTGCTGCTGTACACACTACAGCTAAGGCTCTCTACCTACCATACCCTAACCCTAATGCATGGGGTGCTGCCGTACCCACTACAGCTAAGGCTCTCTACCTACCATACCCTACCCCTAATGCATGGGGTGCTGCCGTACCCACTACAGCTAAGGCTCTCTACCTACCATACCCTTATGCATGGGGTGCTGCCGTACCCACTACAGCTAAGGCTCTCTACCTACCATACCCTTATGCATGGGGTGCTGCCGTACCCACTACAGCTAAGGCTCTCTACCTACCATACCCTTATGCATGGGGTGCTGCCGTACCCACTACAGCTAAGGCTCTCTACCTCTCATAGGGCTGAGCTGCAGTTATGTAGACACATGTTGTAGATGCCAGTTGTGACCATACATGTGACCTGTCTTCCATTTCACAGGAGGAGATGAACACATGGATCCAGGCCATCTCTAATGCAATCACATCAGACAAAACCGAGGTGTCTCTGAGCACACAGAGCACCCCAGCATCCAGCCGCGCCCAAACCTTGCCCGCCAGTGTCACTGTCACCACAGAGTCCAGCCCGGGCAAGCGTGAGAAGGACAAAGAGAAGGACAAGGAGAAGAGGTTCAGCTTGTTCGGAAAGAAGAAGTGAACAACACTCTAAAACTAAAAACATACAAACCACTGCACTTCTATTACATTTCCCTTTTCTTTTCAGTGAAATGTCCGCATGCAAGCTCAGAACCAATACATTACTCTGTGCCTAATGTTCCCCCAACATGATAAAAAATATTTAAAAAATGAAAAAAGAAAACAAAAAAAAAACCTTTATTTATAGAATGCAGATAATAAACATTGGTTTGAGGGACATCGGGCATGTGTACAAGAGGAAGGACCCATTTTTCTCACTATCTTGTCTTTGCGTTTCTTTTTTTTTTCTAAAAAGTAGATTAAAAATTTAAGCATTTTCCTCAATTTTGTGAGGCTGTCTTGACAACCAACCACACTTTAGATACATTGATGAGGCGCAAGGCAGCAGTGCTTAAAGACAAGTGACCATCGCTGACCGATATAAAAAAAATCACTCAGACCAGTTCACACGAGAGTCGCACTGAGGCTCTCTGGTGTACATAAGTAACCGGTAACTTGTGGCCTTCAGCTAACAAGAAACTACATGTCCCAGCATGCTCTGTCAGGCACACTGGGCACCTGTAGTTCACTTACCACAAGCAGAGCTCTGGTTACCAAATACTCCTGTGCACTCCACCCGGTAACAGAGTGCAGACATATTTGTTTTGTTTTCTTTTTGCCTGTAAGTGAATTGATGCACTGAGCATCTCGCAACATGACTTTCTAACAATATGTGTGTGACTTCCGAATGTTGGCATTCTAATAGGTTCTTCAAGAAGGAGATCAGCTTCCATTTTTTTAGATAAACCAAGCTGTTTATTAATGTACAGCCTACAGCTGGTGAGCTCCAGAAGGACCGTGCTTAGGCCTCAGCCCTGAGAGGTTCTGCGGGTTCGGGGACATCTAGTCATATGAATGTACATCCTACAGCTGGTGGAGGAGGACTGTGCTTAGGCCTCAGCCCTGAGAGGCATGTTCACCCTACAGCTGGTGAGCTCCAGGAGGAACCATGCTTAGGCCTCAGCCCTGAGAGGTTCTGCTGGTTAGGGGAAATCTAGTCATATTAAAGTACAGCCTATCGCTGGTGAGCTCCAGGAGGACCGTGCTTAGGCCTCAGCCCTGAGAGGTTCTGCTGGTTAGGGGACATCTAGTCATATTAATGTACAGCCTACAGCTGGTGAGCTCCAGAAGGACCGTGCTTAGGCCTCAGCCCTGAGAGGTTCTGCGGGTTAGGGGACATCTAGTCATATTAATGTACATCCTACAGCTGGTGAGCTCCAGAAGGACCATGCTTAGGCCTCAGCCCTGAGAGGTTCTGCTATTTAGGGGACATCTAGTCATATTAATGTTCACAGTATTGCTGGTGAGCTCCAGGAGGACCATGCTTAGGCCTCAGCCCTGAGAGGTTCTGCTGGTTAGGGGACATCTAGTCATATTAATGTTCACCCTACAGCTGGTGAGCTCCAGGAGGACCATGCTTAGGCCTCAGCCCTGAGAGGTTCTGCTATTTAGGGGACATCTAGTCATAGATTCAGTCCTTTGAGTGCCTTTGGCTGCATGTCTTCTAAGAGCCAGTCTTCCCATTGGCTTAGTGTCAGGTGCGGGTTTGGAAAGTCTCACTGCTATTGGCTCGCCTCTAGGAGAGGGGAGGAGCTGAGAGTGATATCGTACAGCTATTGGATCGCCTCTAGGAGAGGGGAGGAGCTGAGAGTGATATTATACAGCTATTAGCTCACCTCTAGGAGAGGGAAGGCTAAACACGCCCCTCCTGTTAATAAGTGGAAGAAGTTTCCTCCTCTGAGAACCTTGTTGTGAAAAAAAAGGATTAGCAGATTTAAATACTCTTGTAATTTTGAAAAAAAAAAAAAAATTGTTTTTGTTTATATTTTTTTTTTCTGCTGAAATACACTATATTGTAAGTTTCTGATTTAATTCTAGTACACACTATACTGAGAACTAGCTGTATAATAAACCCCTTAAAGGAATCCTCAATGTTAAATGTACAATTAAGATATGAAGCATTTACTGGAACAAAAAAAAGTAATGTTACTCAACTGATGACTTGCTTGTTGGCTACAGCACTGTGTCTTATCATTCTGCTACCTTATTTTGCTCTTTGATAAATAGTGTGCATTTCTCTGTCACTGTAACTATTGTAATGGAAATTGCCATTTTACTGCACAATCAGAATGACCTTTCTTAGGAATCCTCAATGACTGGGCCTGTAGTCTGGATATGGCTATCTCTAGCAGTGGGGGGGGGGGGGCTCTGAATGCTTCCGGGGGTCCTGCAGCCTCTATCTGCCTGTCTGTGCTCATAGGGGGCGCTGTTCAGAATGAGGGGGGCTGAACCCTACTCTAGACTTTTACCCTATCTGTTAAATATATGCTATGTCATTAAATGCTTTTAAAAATGACAGTTCCTGGAAGATGTTGGTTTCTTTTATTGCTTGCTGTTTTAGGCTCTGGTGCAGTGTTACTTCTTGTTATTTTTAGCACAAGAAATCTAAATAAATGAATCCCTTTTTTCTCTGATATTCAGTTTGTGTAGTCAGATGGGACGGCATCTGTATTATTTAGTATTGCATTATGTGTGAGGGGTGTTTATAAAATGTGCAGGAATTTTCTGTCACACCTGAACTGACAGGTACATAAATGGAAGCTGTCATCATTTCTTTAACCAATGCCAGTTGCCTGGCTGCCCTGTTGATCCTCTGCCTCTAATACTTTTAGCCATAGCCCTGAACAAGCATGCAGCAGATCAGGTGCTCTGACTGAAGTCTGACTGGATTAGCTGCATGCTTGTTTCAGGGTTGTGATTCAGACACTACTGATGCCAGAAATATCATTAGGACAGCCAGGCAACTGGTACTAAGCTTGTACTGAGAACGTACGAGTCGATTGTACTCCAATCTTATTGCCTGATGAAGTGGGATGTGCCCACGAAACGCGTGCTTCTATCCAGAGTATGTAAATAAATCGCTTTTGTTGAATTAAGCAACATTTTTATGTGCCTATTTTGGGGAGGCAAGTCCACCACTGACCCCCATTGTTCTCTTTTAAAACATTTGATCCTACTTATATACTTTTGGCGCCTCTGTACAATAGGTAACTGGTATTGTTTCCCTCTCAGTTCAGGTGTCCTTTAAATCCTTCCTCTCAGATTTCCCATTGTTAATAAAGTTAAGTAGAACTATGTCAATACTCTTACAATTTTAATAATTGATGCAGCTGTCCCAGAGTAGTTTCCTTTGTAACACTGTTGCCAACTCATCCCTTTAAATATGGATACATGTGAGTTTTACAGGTTTTATGGCTGGTCAAATGCAGTTTAGGCACTGATTATGTGTAAGTAGCCCCAGAACTAGCTTAACTTAGAGGTGTCAGTTATATTTAAAGGGATGCTTTGTCCGTCACATGATCCAGAGGTGTGAGCACAAAGTGGGGTGGGGTTTTTTTTTCATTTCCCTGCCCAGAGCCATCACCTGACCCTGGTCACCTCCTCCCTCTGTTCCCTCCTATGGAGCACAAGGAAGAGGGCGGAGTCAGCTCTGTGCTCAGAAGAAGAAACTAGCTGCTCTCCCCTCCCATTGGAAGGATTGTACTTGAAAAGTATCTGACATTGACACAGGAAGTAAGCATTACAAACCTAACCAATCAGGTCATAAAAAAAAAAAATGAATGAAATAATGGTTTGTATACAACATCTTAGTTGGTTGCATATTATTGCAACAATCATTTTGATCCACTACACAAGCTTGAAAAAGGCAAATCCTAACAACAATCCAGTTGCCTGGTGAACATAAACATGTGCTTGGCACTGCAGTGCTGCTTGCTGTCCGGGCTGTGTAGATTTAGCTGATAAGGGAGTCAGTCAGGAGTGATTAATGTAACTCGCAGTAGGAAGAACAACCGAGGTGAGAATTCCCAGCATTACTGTAGGGTTAGGGCCTGACGCTGGTGACAGAGAAGGCACCTCTCATCTCACCCATATTCAGTTCTGGTGGCTGGATAGTGTAATGCCTCTGACACAGGAGACCTGAGTTCCAATCCCGGCTCTTCCTGTACAGTAAGCCAGCACTTATTCAGTGAGGAGAGCTTGGGCAAGACTCCCTAATACTGCTACTGAAAGCCCCCTGGTGGCCGCAGCTCTGTCGCTTTGAGTCCACCAGGAGAAAACCGCAATATAAATGTTTTGTCTTCTAAATGGACAGAAGCTTGTGCTACTCACTATGCAGGCAAAGCCCTAACTATAGACTTGCAGCTCACAGGAAACGGAATGTTAGGACACCACTTCAATGCAAAGCCTGAAGGGGTTTATATGAAAAGGGCGCCTGTAAAAAAGGGCGCCTGGTGGAGCCCATTTATACCAATTTCGGCTACAAAAAAGGCACCTGGTGTGGCCCATATAAACTTCGGCTACAAAAAAGCTCCTGGTGGAGCCCATATAAACTTCGGCTACAAAAAAAGGCGTCTGGTGTGGCCCATATAAACTTCGGCTACAAAAAGGCTCCTGGTGGAGCCCATATAAACTTCGGCTACAAAAAAAGGCGTCTGGTGTAGCCCATATAAAAACTTCGGCTACAAAAAACTCCGGGATGTGTTAATTACTATTCCCCCCCCAGGCCGCCATGGATAGTGGGGGAGTGAAATAATTCGGCTTACAGTGCTTGTAGCCCATATAAAAACTTTGGCTACAAAAAAGGCGCCCGGTGTAGCCCATATAAACTTCGGCTACAAAAAAGGCGCCTGGTGTAGCCCATATAAACTTCGGCTACAAAAAAGGCGCCTGGTGTAGCCCATATCAAAACTCGGGCGCCCTTTTCTACACCTTGTAACCCATATTTCCAGAAATAACAATGATGTCTATGGCGGCGCCCTTTTCATACAGGCAGCTCAGGCGCCCTTTTCAACCGATACCACCTGAAGTGGTCCTGCATCTGTATAGGTAGGTGTACGTCTGGAGACCAGCACTGCTATAATACAGACCTTAATGCAAAGCCTGAAGTGGTCCTGCGTCTGTATAGGTAGGTGAAAAAAATCAATTAACCCTTCGCACACTCACATGCAAATGTTCAAACAAATGCATTCACAGATTTACTTATCCAGGCACAACTGTTATCCCTACAGCTAAATTAAAAGCCAGGGTTTTAGTTCACAGAAGAATGCATTCTTATGCTTAGTCACCTATACTGCGTAGAAGTACCCAGGTAAACATAGGTGTCCTAACTCTGGCCCTGTAACATGCATAGTGCAGACATGCAAACACATTCATTGCATCAAACCTATCAATGGATTAGGAGCACACATCCTGACGTCCTCTCCTGGGACAGACAGTGGATCTTACCAATCGCACAAGGGAGCTAACGTTATGTGTCCATGTGCACCATGCGCATACACCAGCATAAGCTGTCTGCATGCTGACAAACATACAGGGGAAGGGGGAGTGCACCGAATTAGACCCTAGCCACAGGGGTCAATGATAAGAATAAACATACATATATCCAGGCACATCGCCTCTAGTTAGGACATTAAATAAATTATTAGGGAAAGAGAGGTGCTGCATGTTACAGGGCCAGAGTTAGGACACCTATGTTTACCACCCTTTCCCTAATAATTTATTTAATGTCCTAACTAGAGGCGATGTGCCTGGATATATGTATGTTTATTCTTATCATTGACCCCTGTGGCTAGGGTCCAATTCGGTGCACTCTTCCCTTCCCCTGTATGTTTGTCAGCATGCACACAGATTATGCTGGTGTATGTGCATGGTGCACATGGACACATAACGTTAGCTCCCTTGTGCGATTGGTAAGATGCACTGTCTTTCCCAGGAAAGGAAGTTAGGATGTGTGCTCCTAATCCATTGATAGGTTTGATGCAATGAATGTGTTTGCATGTCTGCACTATGCATGTTGCAGGGCCAGAGTTAGGACACCTATGTTTACCTGGGTACTTCTGCGCAGTATAGGTGATTAAGCATAAGAATGCATTCTTCTGTGAACTAAAACCCTGGCTTTTAATTTAGCTGTAGGGATAACAGTTGTGCCTGGATGAGTGAATCTGTGAATGCATTTGTTTGAACATTTGCATGTGAGTGTGCGAAGGGTTAATTGATTTTTTCTGTTTCTAGCCACACCCCCTTCAGCACCTCCCTTTCCCTAATAATTTATTTAATGTCCTAACTAGAGGCGATGTGCCTGGATATATGTATGTTTATTTGTATAGGTAGGTGTACGTCTGGAGACCAGCACTGCTATACTACAGACCTCAATGCAAAGCATGAAGCTGTCCTGCATCTGTATAGGTAGGTATACGTCTGGAGACCAGCACTGCTATAATACAGACCTCAATGCAAAGCCTGAAGTTGTCCTGCATCTGTATAGGTAGGTATACGTCTGGAGACCAGCACTGCTATAATACACACCTCAATGCAAAGCCTGAAGTCCTGCATCTGTATAGGTAGGTGTACGTCTGGAGACCAGCACTGCTATAATACAGACCTCAGTGCAAAGCCTGAAGTTGTCCTGCATCTGTATAGGTAGGTGTACGTCTGGAGACCAGCACTGCTATAATACAGACCTCAATGCAAAGCATGAAGCTGTCCTGCATCTGTATAGGTAGGTATACGTCTGGAGACCAGCACTACTATAATACACACCTCAATGCAAAGCATGAAGCTGTCCTGCATCTGTATAGGTAGGTGTACGTCTGGAGACCAGCACTGCTATAATACACACCTCAGTGCAAAGCATGAAGTTGTCCTGCGTCTGTATAGGTAGGTGTACGTCTGGAGACCAGCATTGCTATAATACAGACCTCAGTGCAAAGCCTGAAGTTGTCCTGCATCTGTATAGGTAGGTGTACGTCTGGAGACCAGCACTGCTATAATACACACCTCAATGCAAAGCCTGAAGTTGTCCTGCATCTGTATAGGTAGGTGTACGTCTGGAGACCAGCACTACTATAATACACACCTCAATGCAAAGCCTGAAGTTGTCCTGCATCTGTATAGGTAGGTGTACGTCTGGAGACCAGCACTGCTATAATACACACCTCAATGCAAAGCCTGAAGTTGTCCTGCATCTGTATAGGTAGGTGTACGTCTGGAGACCAGCACTGCTATAATACACACCTAAATGCAAAGCCTGAAGTTGTCCTGCATCTGTATAGGTAGGTGTACGTCTGGAGACCAGCACTGCTATAATAGACACCTCAGTGCAAAGCATGAAGTTGTCCTGCGTCTGTATAGGTAGGTGTACGTCTGGAGACCAGCATTGCTATAATACAGACCTCAGTGCAAAGCCTGAAGTTGTCCTGCATCTGTATAGGTAGGTGTACGTCTGGAGACCAGCACTGCTATAATACACACCTCAATGCAAAGCCTGAAGTTGTCCTGCATCTGTATAGGTAGGTGTACGTCTGGAGACCAGCACTACTATAATACACACCTCAGTGCAAAGCCTGAAGCTGTCCTGCATCTGTATAGGTAGGTGTACGTCTGGAGACCAGCACTGCTATAATACAGACCTCAGTGCAAAGCCTGAAGTTGTCCTGCATCTGTATAGGTAGGTATACGTCTGGAGACCAGCACTACTATAATACAGACCTCAATGCAAAGCCTGAAGTTGTCCTGCATCTGTATAGGTAGGTGTACGTCTGGAGACCAGCACTACTATAATACACACCTCAGTGCAAAGCCTGAAGCTGTCCTGCATCTGTATAGGTAGGTGTACGTCTGGTGACCAGCACTACTATAATACAGACCTCAATGCAAAGCCTGAAGTGGTCCTGCGTCTGTATAGGTAGGTGTACGTCTGGAGACCAGCACTGCTATAATACACACCTCAATGCAAAGCATGAAGCTGTCCTGCATCTGTATAGGTAGGTGTACGTCTGGTGACCAGCACTACTATAATACAGACCTCAATGCAAAGCCTGAAGTGGTCCTGCGTCTGTATAGGTAGGTGTACGTCTGGAGACCAGCACTGCTATAATACAGACCTCAGTGCAAAGCATGAAGTTGTCCTGCATCTGTATAGGTAGGTGTACGTCTGGTGGCCAGCACTGCTATACTACAGACCTCAATGCAAAGCCTGAAGTTGTCCTGCATCTGTATAGGTAGGTGTACGTCTGGAGACCAGCACTGCTATAATGCAGACCTCAATGCAAAGCCTGAAGTTGTCCTGCATCTGTATAGGTAGGTGGACGTCTGGAGACCAGCACTACTATAATACAGACCTCAGTGCAAAGCCTGAAGTTGTCCTTCGTCTGTATAGGTAGGTGTACGTCTGGAGACCAGCACTGCTATAATACACACCTCAATGCAAAGCCTGAAGCTGTCCTGCATCTGTATAGGTAGGTGTACGTCTGGAGACCAGCACTGCTATAATACAGACCTCAGTGCAAAGCATGAAGCTGTCCTGCGTCTGTATAGGTAGGTGTACGTCTGGAGACCAGCACTGCTATAATACACACCTCAATGCAAAGCCTGAAGTTGTCCTGCATCTGTATAGGTAGGTGTACGTCTGGAGACCAGCACTACTATAATACAGACCTCAGTGCAAAGCCTGAAGTTGTCCTGCGTCTGTATAGGTAGGTGTACGTCTGGAGACCAGCACTACTATAATACAGACCTCAGTGCAAAGCATGAAGCTGTCCTGCATCTGTATAGGTAGGTGTACGTCTGGAGACCAGCACTGCTATAATACACACCTCAATGCAAAGCCTGAAGTTGTCCTGCATCTGTATAGGTAGGTGTACGTCTGGAGACCAGCACTACTATAATACAGACCTCAATGCAAAGCATGAAGCTGTCCTGCGTCTGTATAGGTAGGTGTACGTCTGGAGACCAGCACTACTATAATACAGACCTCAGTGCAAAGCATGAAGCTGTCCTGCATCTGTATAGGTAGGTGTACGTCTGGAGACCAGCACTGCTATAATACACACCTCAGTGCAAAGCCTGAAGTTGTCCTGCATCTGTATAGGTAGGTGTACGTCTGGAGACCAGCACTGCTATAATACACACCTCAATGCAAAGCCTGAAGCTGTCCTGCATCTGTATAGGTAGGTGTACGTCTGGAGACCAGCACTGCTATAATACAGACCTCAGTGCAAAGCATGAAGCTGTCCTGCGTCTGTATAGGTAGGTGTACGTCTGGAGACCAGCACTGCTATAATACACACCTCAATGCAAAGCCTGAAGTTGTCCTGCATCTGTATAGGTAGGTGTACGTCTGGAGACCAGCACTACTATAATACAGACCTCAGTGCAAAGCCTGAAGTTGTCCTGCGTCTGTATAGGTAGGTGTACGTCTGGAGACCAGCACTACTATAATACAGACCTCAGTGCAAAGCATGAAGCTGTCCTGCATCTGTATAGGTAGGTGTACGTCTGGAGACCAGCACTGCTATAATACACACCTCAATGCAAAGCCTGAAGTTGTCCTGCATCTGTATAGGTAGGTGTACGTCTGGAGACCAGCACTACTATAATACAGACCTCAATGCAAAGCATGAAGCTGTCCTGCGTCTGTATAGGTAGGTGTACGTCTGGAGACCAGCACTACTATAATACAGACCTCACTGCAAAGCATGAAGCTGTCCTGCATCTGTATAGGTAGGTGTACGTCTGGAGACCAGCACTGCTATAATACACACCTCAGTGCAAAGCCTGAAGTTGTCCTGCATCTGTATAGGTAGGTGTACGTCTGGAGACCAGCACTGCTATAATACACACCTCAATGCAAAGCATGAAGCTGTCCTGCATCTGTATAGGTAGGTGGACGTCTGGAGACCAGCACTGCTATAATGCAGACCTCAGTGCAAAGCCTGAAGTTGTCCTGCATCTGTATAGGTAGGTATACGTCTGGAGACCAGCACTGCTATAATGCAGACCTCAGTGCAAAGCATGAAGCTGTCCTGCGTCTGTATAGGTAGGTGTACGTCTGGAGACCAGCACTGCTATAATACAGACCTCAGTGCAAAGCATGAAGCTGTCCTGCATCTGTATAGGTAGGTATACGTCTGGAGACCAGCACTACTATAATACACACCTCAATGCAAAGCCTGAAGTTGTCCTGCGTCTGTATAGGTAGGTGTACGTCTGGAGACCAGCACTACTATAATACACACCTCAATGCAAAGCCTGAAGTTGTCCTGCATCTGTATAGGTAGGTATACGTCTGGAGACCAGCACTGCTATAATACAGACCTCAGTGCAAAGCCTGAAGTTGTCCTGCATCTGTATAGGTAGGTGTACGTCTGGAGACCAGCACTGCTTTAATACACACCTCAATGCAAAGCCTGAAGTTGTCCTGCGTCTGTATAGGTAGGTGTACGTCTGGAGACCAGCACTGCTATAATACAGACCTCAGTGCAAAGCATGAAGCTGTCCTGCATCTGTATAGGTAGGTGTACGTCTGGAGACCAGCACTGCTATAATACAGACCTCAGTGCAAAGCCTGAAGTTGTCCTGCATCTGTATAGGTAGGTATACGTCTGGAGACCAGCACTGCTATAATACAGACCTCAGTGCAAAGCATGAAGCTGTCCTGCATCTGTATAGGTAGGTGTACGTCTGGAGACCAGCACTGCTATAATACAGACCTCAATGCAAAGCATGAAGCTGTCCTGCATCTGTATAGGTAGGTATACGTCTGGAGACCAGCACTACTATAATACACACCTCAATGCAAAGCCTGAAGTTGTCCTGCGTCTGTATAGGTAGGTGTACGTCTGGAGACCAGCACTACTATAATACACACCTCAATGCAAAGCCTGAAGTTGTCCTGCATCTGTATAGGTAGGTGTATGTCTGGAGACCAGCACTGCTATAATACAGACCTCAATGCAAAGCCTGAAGCTGTCCTGCATCTGTATAGGTAGGTATACGTCTGGAGACCAGCACTGCTATAATACAGGCCTCAGTGCAAAGCCTGAAGTTGTCCTGCATCTGTATAGGTAGGTATACGTCTGGAGACCAGCACTGCTATAATACAGACCTCAGTGCAAAGCATGAAGCTGTCCTGCATCTGTATAGGTAGGTGTACGTCTGGAGACCAGTACTGCTATACTACAGACCTCAGTGCAAAGCCTGAAGCTGTCCTGCATCTGTATAGGTAGGTGTACGTCTGGAGACCAGCACTGCTATAATACACACCTCAATGCAAAGCCTGAAGTTGTCCTGCGTCTGTATAGGTAGGTATACGTCTGGAGACCAGCACTGCTATAATACAGACCTCAATGCAAAGCCTGAAGTTGTCCTGCATCTGTATAGGTAGGTGTATGTCTGGAGACAAGCACTGCTATAATACAGACCTCAATGCAAAGCCTGAAGCTGTCCTGCATCTGTATAGGTAGGTGTACGTCTGGAGACCAGCACTGCTATAATACACAGCTCAATGCAAAGCATGAAGCTGTCCTGCATCTGTATAGGTAGGTGTACGTCTGGAGACCAGCACTGCTATAATACAGACCTCAATGCAAAGCCTGAAGTTGTCCTGCATCTGTATAGGTAGGTGTACGTCTGGAGACCAGCACTGCTATAATACACAGCTCAATGTAAAGCATGAAGCTGTCCTGCATCTGTATAGGTAGGTATACGTCTGGAGACCAGCACTGCTATAATACACAGCTCAATGCAAAGCATGAAGCTGTCCTGCATCTGTATAGGTAGGTATACGTCTGGAGACCAGCACTGCTATAATACAGACCTCAATGCAAAGCCTGAAGTTGTCCTGCATCTGTATAGGTAGGTATACGTCTGGAGACCAGCACTGCTATAATACACACCTCAATGCAAAGCCTGAAGTCCTGCATCTGTATAGGTAGGTGTACGTCTGGAGACCAGCACTGCTATAATACACACCTCAATGCAAAGCCTGAAGTTGTCCTGCGTCTGTATAGGTAGGTGTATGTCGGGAGACCAGCACTACTATAATACACACCTCAATGCAAAGCCTGAAGTTGTCCTGCATCTGTATAGGTAGGTATACGTCTGGAGACCAGCACTGCTATAATACACACCTCAATGCAAAGCCTGAAGTTGTCCTGCATCTGTATAGGTAGGTATACGTCTGGAGACCAGCACTGCTATAATACACACCTCAATGCAAAGCCTGAAGTTGTCCTGCATCTGTATAGGTAGGTGTACGTCTGGAGACCAGCACTGCTATAATACACACCTCAATGCAAAGCCTGAAGTTGTCCTGCGTCTGTATAGGTAGGTATACGTCTGGAGACCAGCACTGCTATAATACAGACCTCAATGCAAAGCCTGAAGTTGTCCTGCATCTGTATAGGTAGGTGTATGTCTGGAGACAAGCACTGCTATAATACAGACCTCAATGCAAAGCCTGAAGCTGTCCTGCATCTGTATAGGTAGGTGTACGTCTGGAGACCAGCACTGCTATAATACACAGCTCAATGCAAAGCATGAAGCTGTCCTGCATCTGTATAGGTAGGTGTACGTCTGGAGACCAGCACTGCTATAATACAGACCTCAATGCAAAGCCTGAAGTTGTCCTGCATCTGTATAGGTAGGTGTACGTCTGGAGACCAGCACTGCTATAATACACAGCTCAATGTAAAGCATGAAGCTGTCCTGCATCTGTATAGGTAGGTATACGTCTGGAGACCAGCACTGCTATAATACACAGCTCAATGCAAAGCATGAAGCTGTCCTGCATCTGTATAGGTAGGTATACGTCTGGAGACCAGCACTGCTATAATACAGACCTCAATGCAAAGCCTGAAGTTGTCCTGCATCTGTATAGGTAGGTATACGTCTGGAGACCAGCACTGCTATAATACACACCTCAATGCAAAGCCTGAAGTCCTGCATCTGTATAGGTAGGTGTACGTCTGGAGACCAGCACTGCTATAATACACACCTCAATGCAAAGCCTGAAGTTGTCCTGCGTCTGTATAGGTAGGTGTATGTCGGGAGACCAGCACTACTATAATACACACCTCAATGCAAAGCCTGAAGTTGTCCTGCATCTGTATAGGTAGGTATACGTCTGGAGACCAGCACTGCTATAATACACACCTCAATGCAAAGCCTGAAGTTGTCCTGCATCTGTATAGGTAGGTATACGTCTGGAGACCAGCACTGCTATAATACACACCTCAATGCAAAGCCTGAAGTTGTCCTGCATCTGTATAGGTAGGTGTACGTCTGGAGACCAGCACTACTATAATACACACCTCAATGCTAAGCCTGAAGTTGTCCTGCGTCTGTATAGGTAGGTATACGTCTGGAGACCAGCACTGCTATAATACACACCTCAATGCAAAGCCTGAAGTTGTCCTGCATCTGTATAGGTAGGTGTACGTCTGGAGACCAGCACTACTATAATACACACCTCAATGCAAAGCCTGAAGTTGTCCTGCATCTGTATAGGTAGGTATACGTCTGGAGACCAGCACTGCTATACTACAGACCTCAGTGCAAAGCCTGAAGCTGTCCTGCATCTGTATAGGTAGGTGTACGTCTGGAGACCAGCACTACTATAATACACACCTCAATGCAAAGCCTGAAGTTGTCCTGCGTCTGTATAGGTAGGTGTACGTCTGGAGACCAGCACTACTATAATACACACCTCAATGCAAAGTCTGAAGTTGTCCTGCGTCTGTATAGGTAGGTGTACGTCTGGAGACCAGCACTACTATAATACACACCTCAATGCAAAGCCTGAAGTTGTCCTGCATCTGTATAGGTAGGTATACGTCTGGAGACCAGCACTGCTATAATACACACCTCAATGCAAAGCCTGAAGTCCTGCATCTGTATAGGTAGGTGTACGTCTGGAGACCAGCACTGCTATAATACACACCTCAATGCAAAGCCTGAAGTTGTCCTGCGTCTGTATAGGTAGGTATACGTCTGGAGACCAGCACTGCTATAATACAGACCGCAGTGCAAAGCATGAAGCTGTCCTGCATCTGTATAGGTAGGTGTACGTCTGGAGACCAGCACTGCTATAATACAGACCTCAGTGCAAAGCATGAAGCTGTCCTGCATCTGTATAGGTAGGTATACGTCTGGAGACCAGCACTACTATAATACACACCTCAATGCAAAGCCTGAAGTTGTCCTGCGTCTGTATAGGTAGGTGTACGTCTGGAGACCAGCACTACTATAATACACACCTCAATGCAAAGCATGAAGCTGTCCTGCATCTGTATAGGTAGGTGTATGTCTGGAGACCAGCACTGCTATAATACACACCTCAATGCAAAGCCTGAAGTTGTCCTGCATCTGTATAGGTAGGTATACGTCTGGAGACCAGCACTGCTATAATACAGACCTCAATGCAAAGCCTGTAGCTGTCCTGCATCTGTATAGGTAGGTGTACGTCTGGAGACCAGCACTGCTATAATACACAGCTCAATGCAAAGCATGAAGCTGTCCTGCATCTGTATAGGTAGGTGTACGTCTGGAGACCAGCACTGCTATAATACACAGCTCAATGCAAAGCATGAAGCTGTCCTGCATCTGTATAGGTAGGTATACGTCTGGAGACCAGCACTGCTATAATACATAGCTCAATGCAAAGCATGAATCTGTCCTGCATCTGTATAGGTAGGTATACGTCTGGAGACCAGCACTGCTATAATACAGACCTCAATGCAAAGCCTGAAGTTGTCCTGCATCTGTATAGGTAGGTATACGTCTGGAGACCAGCACTGCTATAATACACACCTCAATGCAAAGCCTGAAGTCCTGCATCTGTATAGGTAGGTGTACGTCTGGAGACCAGCACTGCTATAATACACACCTCAATGCAAAGCCTGAAGTTGTCCTGCGTCTGTATAGGTAGGTGTACGTCTGGAGACCAGCACTACTATAATACACACCTCAATGCAAAGCCTGAAGTTGTCCTGCATCTGTATAGGTAGGTATACGTCTGGAGACCAGCACTGCTATAATACACACCTCAATGCAAAGCCTGAAGTTGTCCTGCATCTGTATAGGTAGGTATACGTCTGGAGACCAGCACTGCTATAATGCACACCTCAATGCAAAGCCTGAAGTTGTCCTGCTTCTGTATAGGTAGGTGTACGTCTGGAGACCAGCACTACTATAATACACACCTCAATGCTAAGCCTGAAGTTGTCCTGCGTCTGTATAGGTAGGTATACGTCTGGAGACCAGCACTGCTATACTACAGACCTCAGTGCAAAGCCTGAAGCTGTCCTGCATCTATATAGGTAGGTGTACGTCTGGAGACCAGCACTACTATAATACACACCTCAATGCAAAGCCTGAAGTTGTCCTGCATCTGTATAGGTAGGTATACGTCTGGAGACCAGCACTGCTATAATACACACCTCAATGCAAAGCCTGAAGTCCTGCATCTGTATAGGTAGGTGTACGTCTGGAGACCAGCACTGCTATAATACACACCTCAATGCAAAGCCTGAAGTTGTCCTGCGTCTGTATAGGTAGGTGTACGTCTGGAGACCAGCACTACTATAATACACACCTCAATGCAAAGCCTGAAGTTGTCCTGCATCTGTATAGGTAGGTATACGTCTGGAGACCAGCACTGCTATAATACACACCTCAATGCAAAGCCTGAAGTTGTCCTGCATCTGTATAGGTAGGTATACGTCTGGAGACCAGCACTGCTATAATGCACACCTCAATGCAAAGCCTGAAGTTGTCCTGCTTCTGTATAGGTAGGTGTACGTCTGGAGACCAGCACTACTATAATACACACCTCAATGCTAAGCCTGAAGTTGTCCTGCGTCTGTATAGGTAGGTATACGTCTGGAGACCAGCACTGCTATACTACAGACCTCAGTGCAAAGCCTGAAGCTGTCCTGCATCTATATAGGTAGGTGTACGTCTGGAGACCAGCACTACTATAATACACACCTCAATGCAAAGCCTGAAGTTGTCCTGCATCTGTATAGGTAGGTATACGTCTGGAGACCAGCACTGCTATAATACACACCTCAATGCAAAGCCTGAAGTCCTGCATCTGTATAGGTAGGTGTACGTCTGGAGACCAGCACTGCTATAATACACACCTCAATGCAAAGCCTGAAGTTGTCCTGCGTCTGTATAGGTAGGTATACGTCTGGAGACCAGCACTGCTATAATACAGACCTCAGTGCAAAGCATGAAGCTGTCCTGCATCTGTATAGGTAGGTGTACGTCTGGAGACCAGCACTGCTATAATACACACCTCAATGCAAAGCCTGAAGTTGTCCTGCATCTGTATAGGTAGGTGTACGTCTGGAGACCAGCACTGCTATAATACACACCTCAGTGCAAAGCATGAAGCTGTCCTGCTTCTGTATAGGTAGGTGTACGTCTGGAGACCAGCACTGCTATAATACAGACCTCAGTGCAAAGCATGAAGCTGTCCTGCATCTGTATAGGTAGGTGTACGTCTGGAGACCAGCACTGCTATAATACACACCTCAATGCTAAGCCTGAAGTTGTCCTGCATCTGTATAGGTAGGTGTACGTCTGGAGACCAGCACTGCTATAATACACACCTCAATGCAAAGCCTAAAGTTGTCCTGCGTCTGTATAGGTAGGTGTACGTCTGGAGACCAGCACTGCTATACTACAGACCTCAATGCAAAGCCTGAAGTTGTCCTGCATCTGTATAGGTAGGTGTACGTCTGGAGACCAGCACTGCTATAATACACACCTCAATGCAAAGCCTGAAGTTGTCCTGCATCTGTATAGGTAGGTGTACGTCTGGAGACCAGCACTGCTATAATGCAGACCTCAATGCAAAGCCTGAAGTTGTCCTGCGTCTGTATAGGTAGGTATACGTCTGGAGACCAGCACTACTATAATACACACCTCAATGCAAAGCCTGAAGTTGTCCTGCGTCTGTATAGGTAGGTGTACATCTGGAGACCAGCACTACTATAATACACACCTCAGTGCAAAGCCTGAAGCTGTCCTGCATCTGTATAGGTAGGTGTACGTCTGGAGACCAGCACTGCTATAATACACACCTCAATGCAAAGCCTGAAGTTGTCCTGCGTCTGTATAGGTAGGTGTACGTCTGGAGACCAGCACTGCTATAATACACACCTCAATGCAAAGCCTGAAGTTGTCCTGCATCTGTATAGGTAGGTGTACGTCTGGAGACCAGCACTACTATAATACAGACCTCAATGCAAAGCCTGAAGTTGTCCTGCATCTGTATAGGTAGGTGTACGTCTGGAGACCAGCACTGCTATAATACACACCTCAATGCAAAGCCTGAAGTTGTCCTGCATCTGTATAGGTAGGTGTACGTCTGGAGACCAGCACTGCTATAATACAGACCTCAGTGCAAAGCCTGAAGTTGTCCTGCGTCTGTATAGGTAGGTGTACGTCTGGAGACCAGCACTACTATAATACAGACCTCAATGCAAAGCCTGAAGTTGTCCTGCATCTGTATAGGTAGGTGTACGTCTGGAGACCAGCACTGCTATAATACACACCTCAATGCTAAGCCTGAAGTTGTCCTGCATCTGTATAGGTAGGTATACGTCTAGAGACCAGCACTGCTATAATACAGACCTCAGTGCAAAGCCTGAAGTTGTCCTGCATCTGTATAGGTAAGTATACGTCTGGAGACCAGCACTTCTATAATACAGACCTCAATGCAAAGCCTGAAGTTGTCCTGCATCTGTATAGGTAGGTATACGTCTGGAGACCAGCACTGCTATAATACAGACCTCAGTGCAAAGCATGAAGCTGTCCTGCATCTGTATAGGTAGGTGTACGTCTGGAGACCAGCACTACTATAATACAGACCTCAGTGCAAAGCCTGAAGTTGTCCTGCATCTGTATAGGTAGGTGTACGTCTGGAGACCAGCACTACTATAATACACACCTCAATGCTAAGCCTGAAGTTGTCCTGCGTCTGTATAGGTAGGTGTACGTCTGGAGACCAGCACTGCTATAATACAGACCTCAATGCAAAGCCTGAAGTTGTCCTGCATCTGTATAGGTAGGTGTACGTCTGGAGACCAGCACTGCTATAATACACACCTCAATGCAAAGCCTGAAGTCCTGCATCTGTATAGGTAGGTGTACGTCTGGAGACCAGCACTGCTATAATACAGACCTCAATGCAAAGCCTGAAGTTGTCCTGCATCTGTATAGGTAGGTATACGTCTGGAGACCAGCACTGCTATAATACAGACCTCAGTGCAAAGCATGAAGCTGTCCTGCATCTGTATAGGTAGGTGTACGTCTGGAGACCAGCACTGCTATAATACACACCTCAATGCAAAGCCTGAAGTTGTCCTGCATCTGTATAGGTAGGTATACGTCTGGAGACCAGCACTGCTATAATACACACCTCAATGCAAAGCATGAAGCTGTCCTGCATCTGTATAGGTAGGTGTACGTCTGGAGACCAGCACTACTATAATACACACCTCAATGCAAAGCCTGAAGTTGTCCTGCATCTGTATAGGTAGGTGTACGTCTGGAGACCAGCACTACTATACTACACACCTCAATGCTAAGCCTGAAGTTGTCCTGCGTCTGTATAGGTAGGTGTACGTCTGGAGACCAGCACTGCTATAATACACACCTCAATGCAAAGCCTGAAGTTGTCCTGCATCTGTATAGGTAGGTGTACGTCTGGAGACCAGCACTGCTATAATACAGACCTCAATGCAAAGCCTGAAGTTGTCCTGCATCTGTATAGGTAGGTATACGTCTGGAGACCAGCACTGCTATAATACAGACCTCAGTGCAAAGCCTGAAGTTGTCCTGCATCTGTATAGGTAGGTATACGTCTGGAGACCAGCACTGCTATAATACACACCTCAATGCAAAGCCTGAAGTTGTCCTGCATCTGTATAGGTAGGTGTACGTCTGGAGACCAGCACTACTATACTACACACCTCAATGCTAAGCCTGAAGTTGTCCTGCGTCTGTATAGGTAGGTGTACGTCTGGAGACCAGCACTGCTATAATACACACCTCAATGCAAAGCCTGAAGTTGTCCTGCATCTGTATAGGTAGGTGTACGTCTGGAGACCAGCACTACTATAATACACACCTCAATGCAAAGCCTGAAGTTGTCCTGCGTCTGTATAGATAGGTGTACGTCTGGAGACCAGCACTGCTATAATACAGACCTCAATGCAAAGCCTGAAGTTGTCCTGCGTCTGTATAGGTAGGTGTACGTCTGGAGACCAGCACTACTATAATACACACCTCAGTGCAAAGCCTGAAGTCCTGCATCTGTATAGGTAGGTGGACGTCTGGAGACCAGCACTGCTATAATACACACCTCAATGCAAAGCCTGAAGTTGTCCTGCGTCTCTATAGGTAGGTGTACGTCTGGAGACCAGCACTACTATAATACACACCTCAATGCAAAGCCTGAAGTTGTCCTGCGTCTCTATAGGTAGGTGTACGTCTGGAGACCAGCACTACTATAATACACACCTCAATGCAAAGCATGAAGCTGTCCTGCATCTGTATAGGTAGGTGTACGTCTGGAGACCAGCACTACTATAATACACACCTCAATGCAAAGCCTGAAGTTGTCCTGCATCTGTATAGGTAGGTGTACGTCTGGAGACCAGCACTACTATAATACACACCTCAATGCAAAGCCTGAAGTTGTCCTGCATCTGTATAGGTAGGTGTACGTCTGGAGACCAGCACTACTATAATACACACCTCAATGCAAAGCCTGAAGTTGTCCTGCATCTGTATGGTGTAGGTCATGGCCGGATTACCGACCAGGCAACAAAAGCAATCGCTTGGGGCCCCATTCAGAGCCAAAGGGGCCCCATCGGCACATAAACCAGCCCTCGCCATCCTGTCAGCAGTGGCTGGATGGTATAATGGTTAAAGGGACTCTGAGCAGTGCAGTAACTATGAAAATATGCATATAATTTTAAAGCTCTCTTTCTCCTCTTTCCAATGATATATAATACAAAGCAATTTCGATTGCGAATATAGCGAAAACTAAAAGGCGTAGGGTGGCAGTTTATCTTTCATTGGAAAGAGGAGAAATAGAGGTTTAAAATGATATGCATCTTTCCATAGTTACATTGTATTACACAGGACGAATTTTCTCCAAAGTCAGCATCTCGATTCAGCACAATGCAATGAAATATGAGGAACCCAGGGGGATATAATTACAAACATCATGCTGGTAAGATGTAAGGATGTAATTAATTAGTTGTGGGTATGCTTAAAGGCATCCCCACAGGCACTGCCCGGAGTCCCTTTAACCTCCCTGGCGGTAAGCCCGTGCTGAGCACGGGCTATGCCGCGCAGGGGGATTTCTCAGGCCCTGCTGGGCCGATTTTGATAATTTTTTTTTTTTGCAGCACGCAGATAGCACTTTGCTAGCTGCGTCTGCCCTCTGATCACCGCCGCTCTGCACTGATTACGCGGCGCTCGGTGCGCCGTGAGGCCCCCCCCAGACCCCGTGCGCTGCCTGGCCAATCAGTGCCAGGCAGCGCTGAGGGGTAGATCGGGTCTCCCAATGACGTCACGACGTCGGTGACGTCATGCCGCCCATCGCCATGGGGACGGGGGAAGCCCTCCAGGAGATCCCGTTCTTTGAACGGGATCTCCTGGTCTCCGATCGCCGGAGGCGATCGGAGGGGCTGGGGAGATGCCGCTGAGCAGCGGCTATCATGTAGCGAGACTTTGTCTCGCTACATGAAAAAAATAAAAAAAAAATTAAAAAAGTCTTTTCTGCCCCCTGGCGGATTTTTTATAAACCGCCAGGAGGGTTAAGGGCTCTGCCTCTGACATAGGAGACCAGGGTTCGAATCTCGGCTCTGCCTGTTCAGTAAGCCAGCACCTATTCAGTAGGAGACCTTAGGCAAGTCTCTCTAACACTGCTACTGCCTATAGGGCGTGTCCTAGTGGCTGCAGCTCCGGCGCTTTGAGTCCGCCAGGAGAAAAGCGCGATATAAATGTTATTTGTCTTGTCAAATGATGCCGTGCGCTGCTGATTGTCTTCAGAGCCAGGCTCTCCTCCTAGGTCCCCCTCCTGCTACTGTGCGCTCTGCCAGTGCCCACTCCTCCCTCCCTTCCCACAGAGAACCACAGCTGCAGCAAGAATGATAGCAGCAGATGGCAAACACTCACTCAACTATCCATGATCCAAGCGATAGAGATCCCGTCATCTGAAACCCATCTGTCTCTTCTACAGTGCAGCCGCTCGCTCTGAAATTCCTGATTCTCAGATCAGGCAGGAAGTGGGAAGTAGTAATAGTAGTAGTAACAGAGCGGCAGCACTCTAGAAGAGACAAATGGGCTCCGGATGACGAGACCTCTATTGCTTGGATCGCAATAGGTGAATGTGAGTCATCTGCAGGGGCAAATCCAGGATTTCCAAGGGGGGGGTTCCTGAAAGCGGTGTGTGGGCGTGGCCAAAACATGGTGTGGGTGGAGCCAAATACTAGCAGTTTCTAGGCTAAATTGCACCCAGGGTGAGGGCGTAAAATGCGCCCCCAACGTTTAGACAGGTATAGGTGCCCGCAGTATAGGTAGCCAGCTATAGGTCCCCCCCCCAGTATAGGTAGCCCATATAGTTGCCCCCAGTATAGGTTAGATAGGTATATGCCCCCAGTATAGGTTAGATAGGTATATGCCCCCCAGTATAGGTTAGATAGGTATATGCCCCCCAGTATAGGTTAGATAGGTATATGCCCCCAGTATAGGTTAGATAGGTATATGCCCCCCAGTATAGGTTAGACAGGTAAATGCCCCCCAGTATAGATTAGATAGGTATATGCCCCCCAGTATAGGTTAGATAGGTATATGCCCCCCAGTATAGATTAGATAGGTATATGCCCCCCAGTATTGATTAGACAGGTATATGCCCCCCAGTATAGGTTAGATAGGTATATGCCCCCAGTATAGGTTAGATAGGTATATGCCCCCCAGTATTGATTAGACAGGTATATGCCCCCCAGTATAGGTTAGATAGGTATATGCCCCCCAGTATAGATTAGATAGGTAAATGCCCCCCAGTATAGATTAGATAGGTATATGCCCCCCAGTATAGATTAGATAGGTATATGCCCCCCAGTATAGATTAGATAGGTATATGCCCCCCAGTATAGATTAGATAGGTATATGCCCCCCAGTATAGGTTAGATAGGTATATGCCCCCCAGTATTGATTAGACAGGTATATGCCCCCCAGTATAGGTTAGATAGGTATATGCCCCCAGTATAGGTTAGATAGGTATATGCCCCCCAGTATAGGTTAGATAGGTATATGCCCCCCAGTATAGGTTAGACAGGTATATGCCCCCCAGTATAGATTAGACAGATATATGCCCCCCAGTATAGATTAGACAGATATATGCCCCCCAGTATAGATTAGACAGGTATATGCCCCCCAGTATAGATTAGATAGGTAAATGCCCCCCAGTATAGATTAGATAGGTATATGCCCCCCAGTATAGATTAGATAGGTATATGCCCCCCAGTATAGGTTAGATAGGTATATGCCCCCCAGTATAGGTTAGATAGGTATATGCCCCCCAGTATTGATTAGACAGGTATATGCCCCCCAGTATAGGTTAGATAGGTATATGCCCCCCAGTATAGATTAGATAGGTAAATGCCCCCCAGTATAGATTAGATAGGTATATGCCAGCCAGTATAGATTAGATAGGTATATGCCCCCCAGTATAGGTTAGATAGGTATATGCCCCCCAGTATTGATTAGACAGGTATATGCCCCCCAGTATAGGTTAGATAGGTATATGCCCCCCAGTATAGATTAGATAGGTAAATGCCCCCCAGTATAGATTAGATAGGTATATGCCCCCCAGTATAGATTAGATAGGTATATGCCCCCCAGTATAGATTAGATAGGTATATGCCCCCCAGTATAGATTAGATAGGTATATGCCCCCCAGTATAGGTTAGATAGGTATATGCCCCCCAGTATTGATTAGACAGGTATATGCCCCCCAGTATAGGTTAGATAGGTATATGCCCCCAGTATAGGTTAGATAGGTATATGCCCCCCAGTATAGGTTAGATAGGTATATGCCCCCCAGTATAGGTTAGACAGGTATATGCCCCCCCAGTATAGATTAGACAGATATATGCCCCCCAGTATAGATTAGACAGGTATATGCCCCCCAGTATAGATTAGATAGGTAAATGCCCCCCAGTATAGATTAGATAGGTATATGCCCCCCAGTATAGATTAGATAGGTATATGCCCCCCAGTATAGGTTAGATAGGTATATGCCCCCCAGTATAGATTAGATAGGTAAATGCCCCCCAGTATAGATTAGATAGGTATATGCCCCCCAGTATAGATTAGATAGGTATATGCCCCCCAGTATAGATTAGATAGGTATATGCCCCCCAGTATAGATTAGATAGGTATATGCCCCCCAGTATAGGTTAGATAGGTATATGCCCCCCAGTATTGATTAGACAGGTATATGCCCCCCAGTATAGGTTAGATAGGTATATGCCCCCAGTATAGGTTAGATAGGTATATGCCCCCCAGTATAGGTTAGATAGGTATATGCCCCCCAGTATAGGTTAGATAGGTATATGCCCCCCAGTATAGATTAGATAGGTATATGCCCCCCAGTATAGGTTAGACAGGTATATGCCCCCCCAGTATAGATTAGACAGATATATGCCCCCCAGTATAGATTAGACAGGTATATGCCCCCCAGTATAGATTAGATAGGTAAATGCCCCCCAGTATAGATTAGATAGGTATATGCCCCCCAGTATAGATTAGATAGGTATATGCCCCCCAGTATAGATTAGATAGGTATATGCCCCCCAGTATAGATTAGATAGGTATATGCCCCCCAGTATAGATTAGATAGGTATATGCCCCCCAGTATAGATTAGATAGGTATATGCCCCCCAGTATAGGTTAGATAGGTATATGCCCCCCAGTATTGATTAGACAGGTATATGCCCCCCAGTATAGGTTAGATAGGTATATGCCCCCAGTATAGGTTAGATAGGTATATGCCCCCCAGTATAGGTTAGATAGGTATATGCCCCCCAGTATAGGTTAGATAGGTATATGCCCCCCAGTATAGATTAGATAGGTATATGCCCCCCAGTATAGGTTAGACAGGTATATGCCCCCCCAGTATAGATTAGACAGATATATGCCCCCCAGTATAGATTAGACAGGTATATGCCCCCCAGTATAGATTAGATAGGTAAATGCCCCCCAGTATAGGTTAGATAGGTATATGCCCCCCAGGATAGGTTAGATAGGTATATGCCCCCCAGTATAGATTAGATAGGTATATGCCCCCCAGTATAGGTTAGATAGGTATATGCCCCCAGTATAGATTAGATAGGTATATGCCCCCCAGTATAGGTTAGATAGGTATATGCCCCCAGTATAGACTAGATAGGTGGAGGAAGGTGCCCCTGTGTGGGGAGAAGATTGCCCAGGGAAGAGAAGAGAGAAAAAAATTGTGGCGGCGCCAATAAGGGATGCGGGAGCCGGCTTTATTCCTCGCTCCCTCCCTCCCTCTGAATTCCCCTCACCTGCGGTGATTGTGTGCCCGGCTCCCCCATGAGTGTGTGCGCAGCGGAGCGGTAGGTCCTCTTACCGCAGATCAGGCGCATCGGCAACTGGAGTCTCCTGCTTCCTGTTTACCATGACGTCACAGGAAGCATAGAGACTCCAGTTGCTGATGCGCCTGATCTGCGGTAAGAGGACCTACCGCTCCGCTGCGCACACACTCATGGGGGAGCCGGGCACACAATCACCGCAGGTGAGGGGAATTCAGAGGGAGGGAGGGAGCGAGGAATAAAGCCGGCTCCCGCATCCCTGGGCCCCTCGCTCTAGTCAGAGTCCTTCTCGCCGCACACAGATATGAGCAGGCGGCAGCTGTGCATCTGTGGCTGCCGCTGCTCAGATTTAGAGGGAGACTTCCGGTCTTGGTGCAGGGGGGTGTTCTGTACACCCGGAACAACCCCTTCCGTGCGCTTCTGATCTGGTGCTGTCATTCTCCCCCGCTGCGGCTGCCTTCTCTGCTGGACTATCGTATTCACTGGGATGGAGGCTGCATGGTGGCTGTCTAGTTTGGGAGGAAATCGGTTGTTCGGTGGTGGGGGTGGTTATGTAATTCTGTCTGGGGAACGGCTTCCGGTTTGGTGGTGTCCAGAGCTTTCTGCTATTGCCAGGCTGGAGATACAGGGGGAAAGTGCTGCTGCTGTGATATCTGGCGCCCTCTTCACAGGGGTGCCCCAGTCTCTGAGTGCAAATGTCCCAGCCATTCATCTCTCACTCTGCATTTTGCCGCTGCTATTCCTTGCATTGTGCACCCACAGAGGAAAGCGGGCTGTTGCCCATAGCAACCAGTAGCTCGACTGCCCCGGTGTGTGCAGCATGTTGCTGTGCAGCTGCATCTTCTGATTCTATTACGACATGATGGGGGGGGGGGGGGGGCAAATCAGTTACTTTGCTTAGGGCCCCATTTAGCCTTAATCCGGCTCTGCACTCAACAAAACAGCTAGGTATATGCAGTGATGAGGTGGGTTCACTCAACAAAACAGCTAGGTATATGCAGTGATGAGGTGGGTTCACTCAACACAAAAGGTAGGCATATGCAGTGATGAGGTGGGTTTACTCAACACAACAGCTAGGTATATGCAGTGATGAGGTGGGTTCACTCAACACAAAAGGTAGGCATATGCAGTGATGAGGTGGGTTTACTCAACAAAACAGCTAGGTATATGCAGTGATGAGGTGGGTTCACTCAACAAAACAGCTAGGTATATGCTGTGATGAGGTGGGTTCACTGAACACAAAAGCTAGGTATATGCAGTGATGAGATGGGTTCACGCCAGGGGTGCCTCTAGCCATTTTGTCACTCCAGGCGTGACAACCTGTGGCGCCCCCCCTCCCCGCGGCCCGCGCCGACCACCCCTCCCCATTGTGCCAACCCTTATCTCCCCTCCACCCACACAAACACACTCACGCTATATTATACTATAATGATTAAGTTCCACATTTTATCTTTTTTCTAAACTTTTCATGTTTTATATCTAACATGTTCCCCACAGATCAAATGCAGATATGTCAGCACAGATCAAATGCACATAACACATCCCCAACAGATCAAATGCACAAAACACATCCCCCACAGATCAAATGCACATAACATGTCCCCCACAGATCAAATTCACATAACACATCCCCCACAGATCAAATGCACATAACATGTCCCCTACAGATCAAATCCAGATATGTCCCCCACAGATCAAATACACATAACATGTCCTCCACAAATCAAATGCACGTAACATGTCCTCCACAAATCAAATGCACGTAACATGTCCTCCACAAATCAAATGCACGTAACATGTCCTCCACAGATCAAATGCACATAACATGTCCTCCACAAATCAAATGCACGTAACATGTCCCCCACAGTTCAAATCCAGATATGTCCCCCACAGATCAAATCCAGATATGTCCCCCACAGATCAAATGCACATAACATGTCCCCCACAGATCAAATCCAGATATGTCCCCCACAGATCAAATGCACATAACATGTCCCCCACAGATCAAATCCAGATATGTCCCCCACAGATCAAATGCACATAACATGTCCCCCACAGATCAAATCCAGATATGTCCCCCACAGATCAAATGCAGATATGTCCCCACAGATCAAATGCACATAACAGGCTTGATTCACAAAGCGGTGCTAACTGTTTAGCACGGGTGTTCTAAACAGTTAGCACGTGAAGTGCCGATCGTGGACTTTTTCACGCGCAATTTGCGGCAAATTTAACACCCGTGCTAAACAGTTAGCACCGCTTTATGAATCAAGCCCCAAGTCGTTAATCTCATCGGGTGGCTCACCTCCTCTTCCTTCAGTATGGCTGCACAGTAGCCACACAAGCACGCCTGCGAATGTGCAGTAAGCCAGAGCTGTGGGCTTCATGCTACTGCACATGTGCGGCCGTGCTTGTGTGGCTACTGCACAGCCAAGCTCATAACAGAGGACGAGTGCGACACTGATCTGCAGGGGGCCCCGCTCAGCGACGGGGGACATTATACTACCTCTAGTGACAGCTCACTACACCCCCAGTGACAGTTCATAGCCCCCAGACACAGCTTACCGCTACCCACAGTTTACTGACCCCTGCACTATGAAGGCTAACTATAAGACATTGTTGGGCTGTTTTAAAATGACCCAGAGATCACAAATTTCAAAGTTTTATACTTCCTCCAGCCTCTTAAGAATGAATACATCCCTCACCGTCCTCCCGTTGCCCTCCATTCAGCAGTAATCAGCCCCGTTAACTCACTCAGTCGGGTCCAGTCTGAGTCAGCCGGGGTCTTCTGCACATGCGTGGACCTTCTGCACATGCGCAGAAGACCCCAGCTGATGTCACTGAGCTGAATACTGGAGCGGATTACTGCTAAATGGAGGATGGCGAGGGACGCATCCATGCTTATGAGGCTGGAGGAAGCCCCGGGTAAGTAAAAAAAACGTAGTTCGTGATCGCTGGTGCACTTTAAAGTGGACCTGAACTCAGAACGTGTTCTCTGCTCTTAAAGAGACTCTGAAGCATTATTAAAAATTACTTTTTACCTTATATTCAACATGGGCATGTTTGCCCCAGCTAAAACGCTGCTATCCTGCGGCATAACGAGGGGTCTTTACCTCCTAAATACCCCCTGCAAAATCCACTACCAACTTGGTCGTAGATTTTGCTGTTCATGGAGGCAGAGCTAATGGCTGTAGCTCTGCCTCCATGCACGTCTATCAGCCGGCGGATCTCCGCCTCTCCCCCGCCCCTCTCAGTGAGGGAAGACTAAGAGGGGTAGGGAGAGGCGGCACTCAGCGCTGAGAGGCAGGGCTGCGGCCATTAGCCCTGCCTCACACGGAAGCGCTCCCCGGGCACCATGGCGAGGATTTGGGGGGTAAAGATCCCTCGTTCAGCCGTGGGAGAGCGGCGTTTTACATGGGGCAAACATGCCCATGTTGAATATAAGGTAAAAAGCAGTTTTTAAAGTTGCTTCGGAGTCTTTTTAAAGATATGCGACAGCATAAGAACCTTTACATTGAACCTGAGACGAGTCTCAGGTTCTATACTTACCTGGGGCTTCCTTAACCACTTTACCCCCGCGCGTACGTATTTCTCCGCCCCTTTTTCCATCCTTTAAAAACCAGGGACGGAGAAACACGTACTTTACGCGTTCCCGACGCTGCCCGCGCTCCCGCTCGTAAACACGCCACCCGCTGCTAGTAAACACGCCGCCGCCCGCTCGCCCAGAGATCAATGAACAGGAAAATCCATTCCCGTTCGTTGATCTAAGCCCCGCAATGATCAGCTGCTCTCCTATGGGCAGCGCGATCATTGTGAGAAAAAACTCACGTGTCCAGCCTCCTTATTCTTCCTCCAAGGAAGCTTGGAGGTCGCATTAAAACAAAAAGTTACTGTGGCCATCTTGTGGCCAAATAGTAAACTACACCCTACACATTTTTCACATACAAATAAATGACTTTTACACATAAAATTAACTCATTACCTCCCACACTCCCCATTTTTTTTTTTTTTGTAATTAAAAAAAAATAAAAAAATTTACAATTAAAAAAAATACATAAATAGTTACCTTAGGGACTGAACTTTTTAAATATTTATGTCAAGAGGGTATAACACTGTTACTTTATAAACTATGGGCTTGTAATTAGGGATGGACGCAAAACTGAAAAAAATGCACCTTTATTTCCAAATAAAATATTGGCGCCAAACATTGTGATAGGGACATAATTTAAATGGTTTTATAACCGGGACAAAAGGGCAAATACGTTTCATGGGTTTTAATTACAGTAGCATGCATTATTTAAAAACTATAATGGCCGAAAACTGAAAAATAATTATTTTTTTCCCCACATTTTTCCTATTTTCCCATTAAAACACATTTAGAAAAAAATAATTCTTGGCATAATGTCCCACCTAAAGAAAGCCTAATTGGTGGCGAAAAAAACAAGATATAGTTCATTTCATTGCGATAAGTAATAATAAAGTTATAGACGAATGAATGGAAGGAGCGCTGAAAGGTGAAAATTGCTCTGGTGCTCAGGGGGTAAAACCCCTCAGTGGTGAAGTGGTTAAGCACCGTTAGGGCTGGTCGTCCTACGCAGTCTCCCTGGGTGACTCCTGTCATCTGCAGTTTTCTCTGAAAACATAGGTGAGTCGCGCTGCATCGCACATGTGCGGCCCCACCAGGTGTGCTCCCGTCGCTGTACTTGTACTGCGCAAGCGCAGATAGCTCACCTAACGGAGTGTGACTCGGCCAGTCAACTGCGGGTGACAGGAGTCACCCAGGGAGATGGCAAGGGATGAGCGGCCCTAATGGTGCTTAAGGAAGCCTCAGGTAAGTATTGTACCAAAGATGCTTCTCGTCTCTGGTACACGTTAAACAAAAACATTTCTTTGTTACAGGTGACACAAATCTAAAAATAAATCCGCACTGTTTCTACTTCCTGCTTTCATGAAAGGAAAGCAGACATATTGTTAACATCCTGTGCATTAAAAACAAATGAGGCGGATTAAACAGGAGAATATATATATATATATATATATATATATATATATATATATATATGTGTATATATATATATATATATATATATATATATATATATATATATATATATATATATATATACAGGGTGATACAAGGTGCATTTGTCTGTTTCCTTCTGACCTGTGCAAAAATTCAGTTCCACTTTTTAAAATTTTTTTTTTTTTTTCCTAGGATGCAGCTTACCTTAGGCTGCCTGCACTCAAACTGCAGCCACTTGTTTGGGAACGGGAAGGCGGGGGATACACGCGCACACACACCCGCAGCGGCAGGGCCAAGAGGGGGAAAGGGGGCACAGTCAGTGTCTCGGTGGTCTCCCAGTATCTATCCAGCGCCAGCGGGATAGTCATGTTGCCTTGAGGTGGTGGGCGGAGTTAGAGGCGGCGCCGCACGGACGCAGAACATAAACCGTGCGGCTGCTGCTATGGAGGGGGCGGGGCAGACGATGAGGAGGAGGTGGAGTGGGTGGGAGCTAGTGACATGGAAAGCAGTGTGCTTCACTGCATTTCCTGTCCATTGGCTGGGCGAGGGGAGGGGGCGGGCATAGAGGCGGCGGCACGTGGTGTAAACAAACCACGATCCCTGCATATGACAGGACAGAAGGAGGCAGCGCAGCTAAAAGTAGCGGTGGTCAGCCGCAGTCTCCCCCGCGACAGCGCCTACCTCTTTCATGACGCTCCAAGCCGCCGCTTGTACCGCCAGGCGGTTAAGGCGCCCCTGGTTCACGCAACAAAACAGCTAGGTATATGCAGTGATGAGGTGGGTTCACTGAACACAACAGCTAGGTAAGTATTTGCAGTGATGAGGTGGGTTCACTCAACACAAAAGGTAGGTAAGTATATGCAGTGATGAGGTGGGTTCACTCAACACAATAGCTTGGTATATGCAGTAATGGGTATTACAATGTGCAGCTCCCTGTCACACACACAGGTAGTCACTGAATGTGCTGGGCCTGGCAGTGGCACACACACAGTATGAAATACAAAAGCTTTCTATGCAACACAAGTGTCAGTGAGTGACAAACAGAAAAAAAAATTGATCACGAGAACAAGACTAGCTCTCAAAAGAGCTGTTGTGGGGTGCTATTATAGCAATAAGAATCAGCCAGGCGCAAACTAACAAGCCAAGAGCCTAACTAATCTTTCCCTAGGAGAAACAGTCTGCAGGAGCTCGCCCTACTCTGACTATTGCAGCCACACGAGTGAGTGTAATGGCTGGCGCTCCCTGCCTTATATAAGGGGGGGAGTGGCTCCAGGAGTGAGTGTAGCCTGATTGGCTACAATGTGCCTGCTGACTGTGATGTAGAGGGTCAAAGTTGACCCTAATGGCGCACTATGGGGGCGAAACGTTCGCGATCGCATGCGAACGCAAATCACCCAAAGTTCACCTGGAACCGTTCGCCTGTGAACCGTTCGGGCCATTTCTATTTCTCTGCCCCGGTCCTTTGGAATGTGTGGTCTCTTATAACTGACTTCTCTGCCCTGGTCGTGTGGAATGTGGCCTCTGATAACTGACTTCTCTGCCCCGGTCATGTGGAATGTGTGGCCTCTGATAACTGACTTCTCTGCCCCGGTCATGTGGAATGTGTGGCCTCTGATAACTGACATCTCTGCCCCGGTCGTGTGGAATGTGTGGCCTCTGATAGTGTTGGGCAAACACCTAGATGTTCGGGTTCGCGAACTTTCGCCGAACATCGCCGCGATGTTCGGGTGCTCGCGCCGAACTCCGAACATAATGGAAGTCAATGGGGACCCGAACTTTCGTGCTTTGTAAAGCTTCCTTACATGCTACATACCCCAAATTTGCAGGGTATGTGCACCTTGGGAGTGGGTACAAGAGGAAAAAAAATATTTGAAAAAGAGCTTATAGTTTTTGAGAAAATTGATTGTAAAGTTTCAAAGGAAAAACTGTCTTTTAATTGTGGAAAATGTCATGTTTCTTTGCACAGGTAACATGCTTTTGTCGCCATGCAGTCATAAATGTAATACAGAGAAGAGGTTCCAGGAAAAGGGACCGGTAACGCTAACCCAGCACAAGCAGCAGAACACGTGATGGAACAGGAGGAGGCGCAGGAGGAGAAGGCCACGCTTTTTGAGACACAACATACCAGGCCTTGCATGAGGACAAATAGCGTGAGGATATAGCAATGCTTTTTGCCGCCATGCAGTCATAAATGTAATAAAGATGAGAGGTTCAATAAACAGGGACCGGCAACGCTAACCCAGCAGCAGCAGCAGCAGCACACGTGATGGAACAGGAGGAGGCGCAGGAGGAGAAGGCCACGCTTTTTGAGACGCAACCCAGGCCTTGCATGAGGACAAAAAGCGTGCGGATATAGCAATGCTTTTTGCCGCCATGCAGTCATAAATGTAATACAGATGAGAGGTTCAATAAACAGGGACCGGAAACGCTAACCCAGGCCAGCAGCAGCAGCAGCAGCACACGTGATGGAACAGGAGGAGGCGCAGGAGGAGAAGGCCACGCTTTTTGAGACACAACATCCCAGGCCTTGCATGAGGACAAATAGCGTGCGGATATAGCAATGCTTTTTGCCGCCATGCAGTCATAAATGTAATAAAGATGAGAGGACTGGGGGGACCCTGGCTAGCGTGGCTGGAGCACGAACTACCCTGCCTGCCTACCCAAAGCTAAACCCACAGACAAATGGCGGAGATATGACATGGTTCGGGTATTTATTTACCCGAACCACGTGACAGTTCGGCCAATCAGAGCGCGTTCGGGTCCGAACCACGTGACCCGTTCGGCCAATCACAGCGCTAGCCGAACGTTCGGGGAACTTTCGGCCATGCGCTCTTAGTTCGGCCATGTGGCCGAACGGTTTGGCCGAACACCATAAGGTGTTCGGCCGAACTCGAACATCACCCGAACAGGGTGATGTTCTGCAGAACCCGAACAGTGGCGAACACTGTTCGCCCAACACTAGCCTCTGATAACTGACTTCTCTGTCGCAGTCATGTGGAATTTGGCCTCTGATAACTGACTTCTCTGCCCTGTTCTTGTGGAATGTGTGGCCTCTGATAACTGACTTCTGTGCTCCGGTCGTGTGGAATGTGGCCCCTGATAACTGACTTCTCTGCCCCAGTCTTGTGGAACGTGTGGTCTCTGATAACTGACTTCTCTGCCCTGGTCGTGTGGAATGTGGCCCCTGATAACTGACTTCTCTGCCCCAGTCTTGTGGAACGTGTGGTCTCTGATAACTGACTTCTGTGCTCCGGACGTGTGGAATGTAGCCCCTGATAACTGACCTCTCTACCCCGGTCGTGTGGAATGTGGCCTCTGATAACTGACTTCTCTGCCCCAGTCGTGTGGAATGTTGCCCCTGATAACTGTCTTCTCTGCCCCGGTAATGTGGAATGTGGCCTCTGATAACTGACTTCTCTGCCCCGGTCGTGTGGAATATGGCCTCTGATAACTGACTTCTCTGCCCCGGTCGTGTGGAATGTGGCCTCTAATAACTGACTTCTCTGCCCCGGTCATGTGGAATGTGGCCTCGGATAACTGACTTCTCTGCCCCGGTCGTGTGGAATGTGTGGCCTCTGATAACTGACTTCTCTGCCCCGGTCGTGTGGAATGTGTGGTCTGGTCTCTGATAACTGACTTCTCTGCCCCGGTCGTGTGGAATGTGCCCTCTGATAACTGACTTCTTTGCCCCGGTCGTGTGGAATGTGGCCTCTGATAACTGACTTCTCTGCCCTGGTCATGTGGAATGTGGCCCCTGATAACTGACTTCTCTGCCCCGGTCATGTGGAATGTGTGGTCTCTGATAACTGACTTCTCTGCCCCGGTCATGTGGAATGTGTGGTCTCTGATAACTGACTTCTCTGTCCCGGTCGTGTGGAATGTGGCCCCTGATAACTGACTTCTCTGCCCTGGTCATGTGGATTGTGGCCCCTGATAACTGACTTCTCTGCCCCAGTCGTGTGGAATGCGTGGTCTCTGATAACTGACTTCTCTGCCCTGGTTGTGTGGAATGCGTGGTCTCTGATAACTGACTTCTCTGTTCCGGTCGTGTGGAATATGGCTTCTGATAACTGACTTCTCTTTACCGGTCGTGTGGAATGTGGCCTCTGATAACTGACTTCTCTGCCCCGGTCGTGTGGAATGTGTGGTCTCTGATAACTGACTTCTCTGCCCCGGTAATGTGGAATATGGCCTCTGATAACTGACTTCTCTGTACCGGTCGTGTGGAATGTGGCCTCTGATAACTGACTTCTCTGCCCTGGTAG
The DNA here is from genome assembly GCF_040937935.1 of Hyperolius riggenbachi. Lineage (NCBI taxonomy): Eukaryota > Metazoa > Chordata > Amphibia > Anura > Hyperoliidae > Hyperolius > Hyperolius riggenbachi. The sequence goes on from NC_090649.1 coordinate 503,047,503, forward strand.
TGTGGAATGTGTGGTCTCTGATAACTGACTTCTCTGCCCCGGTAATGTGGAATATGGCCTCTGATAACTGACTTCTCTGTACCGGTCGTGTGGAATGTGGCCTCTGATAACTGACTTCTCTGCCCCGGTCGTGTGGAATGTGGCCTCTGATAACTGACTTCTCTGCCCCGGTCGTGTGGAATGTGGCCCCTGATAACTGACTTCTCTGCCCTGGTAGTGTGGAATGTGTGGCCTCTGATAACTGACTTCTCTGCCCCGGTCGTGTGGAATGTGTGGCCCCTGATAACTGACTTCTCTGCCCCGGTCGTGTGGAATGTGGCCCCTGATAACTGACTTCTCTGTCCCGGTAGTGTGGAATATGGCCCCTGATAACTGTCTTCTCTGCCCCGGTAATGTGGAATATGGCCTCTGATAACTGACTTCTCTGTACCGGTCGTGTGGAATGTGGCCTCTGATAACTGACTTCTCTGCCCCGGTCGTGTGGAATGTGGCCTCTGATAACTGACTTCTCTGCCCCGGTCGTGTGGAATGTGGCCCCTGATAACTGACTTCTCTGCCCTGGTAGTGTGGAATGTGTGGCCTCTGATAACTGACTTCTCTGCCCCGGTCGTGTGGAATGTGTGGCCCCTGATAACTGACTTCTCTGCCCCGGTCGTGTGGAATGTGGCCCCTGATAACTGACTTCTCTGTCCCGGTCGTGTGGAATATGGCCTCTGATAACTGACTTCTCTGCCCCGGACGTGTGGAATGTGTGGCCTCTGATAACTGACTTCTCTGTCCCAGTCATGTGAAATGTGGCCTCTGATAACTGACTTCTCTGCCCCGGTCGTGTGGAATGTGAGGCCCCTGATAACTGTCTTCTCTGCCCTGGTAATGTGGAATGTGACCTCTGATAACTGACCTCTCTACCCCTGTCGTGTGGAATGTGGCCTCTGATAACTGACTTCTCTGCCCCGGTCGTGTGGAATGTGGCCTCTGATAACTGACTTCTCTGCCCCGGTCGTGTGGAATGTGGCCCCTGATAACTGACTTCTCTGCCCTGGTAGTGTGGAATGTGTGGCCTCTGATAACTGACTTCTCTGCCCCGGTCGTGTGGAATGTGTGGCCCCTGATAACTGACTTCTCTGCCCCGGTCGTGTGGAATGTGGCCCCTGATAACTGACTTCTCTGTCCCGGTAGTGTGGAATATGGCCCCTGATAACTGTCTTCTCTGCCCCGGTCGTGTGGAATGTGGCCCCTGATAACTGACTTCTCTGTCCCGGTCGTGTGGAATATGGCCTTTGATAACTGACTTCTCTGCCCCGGACGTGTGGAATGTGTGGCCTCTGATAACTGACTTCTCTGTCCCAGTCATGTGGAATGTGGCCTCTGATAACTGACTTCTCTGCCCCGGTCGTGTGGAATGTGTGGCCCCTGATAACTGTCTTCTCTGCCCTGGTAATGTGGAATGTGACCTCTGATAACTGACCTCTCTACCCCTGTCGTGTGGAATGTGGCCTCTGATAACTGACTTCTCTGCCCCGGTCGTGTGGAATGTTGCCCCTGATAACTGTCTTCTCTGCCCGGTCATGTGGAATGTGTGGCCTCGGATAACTGACTTCTCTGCCCCGGTCGTGTGGAACGTGTGGTCTCTGATAACTGACTTCTCTGCCCCGGTCATGTGGAATATGGCTTCTGATAACTGACTTCTCTGTACCAGTCGTGTGGAATGTGCCCTCTGATAACTGACTTCTCTGCCCCGGTCGTGTGGAATGTGACCTCTGATAACTTACTTCTCTGCACCGGTCATGTGGACTGTGTGGCCTCGGATAACTGACTTCTCTGCCCCGGTCGTGTGGAACGTGTGGTCTCTGATAACTGACTTCTCTGCCCCGGTCATGTGGAATATGGCTTCTGATAACTGACTTCTCTGTACCAGTCGTGTGGAATGTGCCCTCTGATAACTGACTTCTCTGCCCCGGTCGTGTGGAATGTGGCCTCTGATAACTGACTTCTCTGCCCTGGTCGTGTGGAATGTTGCCCCTGATAACTGGCTTCTCTGCCCCGGTCATGTGGAATGTGTGGTCTCTGATAACTGACTTCTCTGTCCCGGTTGTGTGGAATGTGGCCCCTGATAACTGACTTCTCTGCCCTGGTCATGTGGATTGTGGCCCCTGATAACTGACTTCTGTGCCCCAGTCGTGTGGAATGCGTGGTCCCTGATAACTGACTTCTCTGCTCCGGTCGTGTGGAATGTGGCCTCTGATAACTGACTTCTCTGCCCCGGTCGTGTGGAATTTGGCCCCTGATAACTGACTTCTCTGCCCCGGTCATGTGGAATGTGTGGTCTCTGATAACTGACTTCTCTGCACCGGTCATGTGGAATGTGGCCTCTGATAACTGACTTCTCTGCCCCGGTCGTGTGGAATGTGTCCCCTGATAACTGACTTCTCTGCCCCGGTCGTGTGGAACGTGTGGTCTCTGATAACTGACTTCTCTGCCCCGGTCGTGTGGAATGTGTGGCCTCTGATAACTGACATCTCTTCCCCGGTCATGTGGAATGTGGCCCGATAACTGATTTCTCTGCTCCGGTCGTGTGGAATGTGTGGCCTCTGATAACTGACTTCTGTGCTCCGGTCGTGTGGAATGTGGCCCCTGATAACTGACTTCTCTGCCCCAGTCGTGTTGAATGTGTGGTCTCTGATAACTGACTTCTCTGCCCCGGTCGTGTGGAATGTGGCCCCTGATAACTAACTTCTCTGCCCCAGGTCGTGTGGAATGTGTGGCCTCTGATAACTGACTTCTGTGCTCCGGTCGTGTGGAATATGGCCCCTGATAACTGACTTCTCTGCCCCAGTCTTGTGGAATGTGTGGTCTCTGATAACTGACTTCTGTGCCCCGGTCGTGTGGAATGTGGCCTCTGATAACTGACTTCTCTACCCCGGTCGTGTGGAATGTGGCCTCTGATAACTGACTTCTCTACCCCGGTCGTGTGGAATGTGGCCTCTGATAACTGACCTCTCTACCCCGGTCGTGTGGAATGTGGCCTCTGATAACTGACTTCTCTGCCCCGGTCGTGTGGAATGTTGCCCCTGATAACTGTCTTCTCTGCCCCGGTAATGTGGAATGTGGCCTCTGATAACTGACTTCTCTGCCCCGGTCGTGTGGAATGTGGCCTCTGATAACTGACTTCTCTGCCCCGGTCATGTGGAATGTGGCCTCGGATAACTGACTTCTCTGCCCCGGTCGTGTGGAACGTGTGGTCTCTGATAACTGACTTCTCTGCCCCGGTCGCGTGGAATGTGTGGTCTGGTCTCTGATAACTGACTTCTCTGCCCCGGTCGTGTGGAATGTGGCTTCTGATAACTGACTTCTCTGTACCGGTCGTGTGGAATGTGCCCTCTGATAACTGACTTCTCTGCCCCGGTCATGTGGAATGTGGCCTCTGATAACTGACTTCTCTGCCCCGGTCGTGTGGAATGTGGCCTCTGATAACTGACTTCTCTGCCCCGGTCATGTGGAATGTGGCCTCTGATAACTGACTTCTCTGCCCCTGTCGTGTGGAATTTGGCCTCTGATAACTGCCTTCTCTGCCCCGGTCGTGTGGAATGTGGCCTCTGATAACTGACTTCTCTGCCCCGGTCATGTGGAATGTGGCCTCGGATAACTGACTTCTCTGCCCCGGTCGTGTGGAACGTGTGGTCTCTGATAACTGACTTCTCTGCCCCGGTCGTGTGGAATGTGTGGTCTGGTCTCTGATAACTGACTTCTCTGCCCCGGTCGTGTGGAATGTGGCTTCTGATAACTGACTTCTCTGTACCGGTCGTGTGGAATGTGCCCTCTGATAACTGACTTCTCTGCCCCGGTCGAGTGGAATGTGGCCTCTGATAACTGACTTCTCTGCCCCGGTCGTGTGGAATGTGGCCTCTGATAACTGACTTCTCTGTACCGGTCGTGTGGAATGTGCCCTCTGATAACTGACTTCTCTGCCCCGGTCATGTGGAATGTGGCCTCTGATAACTGACTTCTCTGCCCCGGTCGTGTGGAATGTGGCCTCTGATAACTGACTTCTCTGCCCCGGTCATGTGGAATGTGGCCTCTGATAACTGACTTCTCTGCCCCTGTCGTGTGGAATTTGGCCTCTGATAACTGCCTTCTCTGCCCCGGTCGTGTGGAATGTGGCCTCTGATAACTGACTTCTCTGCCCCGGTCATGTGGAATGTGGCCTCGGATAACTGACTTCTCTGCCCCGGTCGTGTGGAACGTGTGGTCTCTGATAACTGACTTCTCTGCCCCGGTCGTGTGGAATGTGTGGTCTGGTCTCTGATAACTGACTTCTCTGCCCCGGTCGTGTGGAATGTGGCTTCTGATAACTGACTTCTCTGTACCGGTCGTGTGGAATGTGCCCTCTGATAACTGACTTCTCTGCCCCGGTCATGTGGAATGTGGCCTCTGATAACTGACTTCTCTGCCCCGGTCGTGTGGAATGTGGCCTCTGATAACTGACTTCTCTGCCCCGGTCATGTGGAATGTGGCCTCCGATAACTGACTTCTCTGCCCCGGTCGTGTGGAATGTGGCCTCTGATAACTGACTTCTCTTCCCTGGTCGTGTGGAATGTGGCCCCTGATAACTGACTTCTCTGCCCCGGTCATGTGGAATGTGTGGTCTCTGATAACTGACTTCTCTGCCCCGGTCGTGTGGAATGTGGTCTCTGATAACTGACTTCTCTGCCCCAGTCATGTGGAATGTGTGGTCTCTGATAACTGACTTCTCTGTCCCGGTTGTGTGGAATGTGGTCCTTGATAACTGACCTCTCTGCCCTAGTCATGTGGATTGTGGCCCCTGATAACTGACTTCTCTGCCCCAGTCGTGTGGAATGCGTGGTCCCTGATAACTGACTTCTCTGCCCCGGTCATGTGGAATTTGGCCCCTGATAACTGACTTCTCTGCCCCAGTCATGTGGAATGTGTGGTCTCTGATAACTAACTTCTCTGCCCCGGTCGTGTGGAATGTGGCCTCTGATAACTGACTTCTCTGCCCCGGTCATGTGGAATGTGGCCTCGGATAACTGACTTCTCTGCCCCGGTCGTGTGGAATGTGTGGTCTCTGATAACTGACTTCTCTGCCCCGGTCGTGTGGAATGTGGCCTCGGATAACTGACTTCTCTGCCCCGGTCGTGTGGAATGTGTGGCCTCTGATAACTGACTTCTCTGCCCCGGTCATGTGGAATGTGTGGTCTCTGATAACTGACTTCTCTGCCCCGGTCGTGTGGAATGTGGTCTCTGATAACTGACTTCTCTGCCCCAGTCATGTGGAATGTGTGGTCTCTGATAACTGACTTCTCTGTCCCGGTTGTGTGGAATGTGGTCCTTGATAACTGACCTCTCTGCCCTGGTCATGTGGATTGTGGCCCCTGATAACTGACTTCTCTGCCCCAGTCGTGTGGAATGCGTGGTCCCTGATAACTGACTTCTCTGCCCCGGTCATGTGGAATTTGGCCCCTGATAACTGACTTCTCTGCCCCAGTCATGTGGAATGTGTGGTCTCTGATAACTAACTTCTCTGCCCCGGTCGTGTGGAATGTGGCCTCTGATAACTGACTTCTCTGCCCCGGTCATGTGGAATGTGGCCTCGGATAACTGACTTCTCTGCCCCGGTCGTGTGGAATGTGTGGCCTCTGATAACTGACTTCTCTGCCCCGGTCGTGTGGAATGTGTGGCCTCTGATAACTGACATCTCTTCCCCGGTCATGTGGAATGTGGCCCGATAACTGATTTCTCTGCTCCGGTCGTGTGGAATGTGTGGCCTCTGATAACTGACTTCTCTGCCCCGGATGTGTGGAATGTGTGGCCTCTGATAACTGACTTTCCTGTCCCGGTCGTGTGGAATGTGGCCTCTGATAACTGACTTCTCTGCCCCGGTCGTGTGGAATGTGGCCCCTGATAACTGACTTCTCTGCCCCAGTCTTGTGGAATGTGTGGTCTCTGATAACTGACTTCTCTGCCCCGGTTGTGTGGAATGTGGCCCCTGATAACTGACTTCTCTGTCCTGGTCGTGTGGAATATGGCTTCTGATAACTGACTTCTCTGCCCTGGTCGTGTGGAATGTGTGGCCTCTGATAACTGACTTCTCTGCCCTGGTCGTGTGGAATGTGTGGTCTCTGATAACTGACTTCTCTGCCCCGGTCGTGTGGAATGCGGTCTCTGATAACTGACTTCTCTGTCCCGGTTATGTAGAATGTGTGGTCTCTGATAACTGACTTCTCTGCGCCGGTCATGTGGAATGTGGCCTCTGATCACTGACTTCTCTGCCCCGGTCGTGTGGAATGTGGCCCCCGATAACGGACTTCTCTGCCTCGGTAGTGTGGAATGTGGACCCGACAACTGACTTCTCTGCCCGGTCATGTGTAATGTACCTGGTTGCTGAAGAACTCTAAGTCTTCCTGAAGTGGCTGGTGTATCCTCACTGATAACTGACTTCTCTGCCCGGTCGTGTGAAATTTGGCCCCTGATAACTGACTTCAGTACCCCGGTCGTATGGAATGTAACTGTGTGCTGAGGATCTCTGGGTTTTCCTGGAGTGGCTTTTCTGTCTGCACTGATAACTGACTTCTCTGTACTGGTCGTGGAATAGCCTTGGTTGCTGAAGATCTCTGGGTCTTCCTGGAGTGTGGTCTGTCCACACTGATAACGGACTTCTCTGCCCTGGTTGTGGAATGTACCTGGTTGCTGAAGGTCTCTGGGTCCTCCTGAAGTGGTTGGTCTGTCTGCACTGATAGCTGACTTATCTGTCCTGGTCATGTGGAATGTACCTGGTTGCTGAAGATCTCTTGGTCTTCCTGGAGTAACTGGTCTGTCCGCACTGATAAGAACCGGTTCATTGTGTTGTAGCAACCATTACCAAGCACAGCACTGAGGACAACAGATTGAGAAATCACCTGCTTGGAGGGATATTTGGGGCTTCCCATTGTGCCAAAAACAATAACAGACTCATCTGACGATACACAGATTTCGTGGGTGGCTGTTTGTTCATACAAAGTATTCCTTTCTGAGTCATAATATTCCTTGCTTATCATTCTACCAATGATTAACCGAGACGCCAAAAAGACCTCAACAAATGTATATTCTGTTAACAGCCCAGCGCAGAGTATGTCATGTTAGACGATGCGTGGCGGGGCGTCTTCTGCCAGGATATAGCGTTATGCTGCCTAATGCAGCTGTGCAGAGCCGCAGGGAGCTCTTTTATATTTACCTGTTTCGGCATCTGGATGGGTTTCTTCTGCTTGCCGTGTTGTACTCCCAGCACCTCTTCTGAGTTCCAGTCACATGATATGGCATGTATTCGTGCTGCAGGGGTTGGTGTCAGCGTTGCAGCGTTGCCCAGTGTTGGAAAAGAGACTCTTCCACCCCTGGTGTCCTATCAAGAGGGTGACCGCATTGCAGCACCGCAAGTGAAGAAGAAGGTGGTCCAGCCGCCCGGAATAGGTAAATATGACCTCTCCCTGCACCTCTCTGCATACCACGCCAGGCTGGGGGAGGTGCCGCTCTGCATACCCCGCCAGGCTGGGGGAGGCGTGGCTCGGCATACCCCGCCAGGCTGGGGGAGGTGCCGCTCTGCATACCCCGCCAGGCTGGGGGAGGCGCCGCTCTGCATACCCCGCCAGGCTGGGGGAGGCGCCGCTCTGCATACCCTGCCAGGCTGGGGGAGGCGCCGCTCTGCATAACCCCGCCAGGCTGGGGGAGGCGCCGCTCTGCATACCTCTCCAAGCTGGGGGACGCTCCGCTCTGCATACCCCGCCAGGTTGGGGGAGGTGCCGCTCTGCATACCCCGCCAGGCTGGGGGAGGTGCCGCTCTGCATACCCCGTCAGGCTGGGGGAGGTGCCGCTCTGCATACCCCGCCAGGCTGGGGGAGACGCCGCTCTGCATACCCTGCCAGGCTGGGGGAGACATCACTCTGCATACCCTGCCAGGCTGGGGGAGACATTGCTCTGCATACCCCGCCAGGCTGGGGAAGATTCCGCTCTGTATACCCCGCCAGGCTGGGGGAGGTGCCGCTCTGCATACCCCGCCAGACTGGGGGAGACATCACTCTGCATACCCTGCCAGGCTGGAGGAGACATTGCTCTGCATACCCCGCCAGGCTGGGGAAGATTCCGCTCTGTATACCCTGCTAGGCTGGGGGAGGTGCCGCTCTGCATACCCTGCCAGGCTGGGGGAGGTGCCGCTCTGCATACCCCACCAGGTTGGGGGAGACACCGCTCTGCATACCCCGCCAAGCAGGGGGACACTCCGCTCTGCATATCCCGCCAGGCTGGGGGAGGTGCCGCTCTGTATACCCCGCCAGGCTGGGGGAGGTGCCGCTCTGCATACCCTGCCAGGCTGGGGGAGACATCGCTCTGCATACCCTGCCAGGCTGGGGGAGACATTGCTCTGCATACCCCGCCAGGCTGGGGGAGATTCCGCTCTGTATACCCCGCCAGGCTGGGGGAGGTGCCGCTCTGCATACCCCACCAGGTTGGGGGAGACACCGCTCTGCATACCCCGCCAGGCTGGGGGAGACACCGCTCTGCATACCCCGCAAGGCTGGGGGAGGTGCCGCTCTGCATACCCTGCCAGGCTGGGGGAGGTGCCGCTCTGCATACCCCGCCAGGCTGGGGGAGGTGCCGCTCTGCATACCCTGCCAGGCTGGGGGAGGTGCCACTCTGCATACTCCGCCAGACTGGGGGAGGTGCCGCTCTGCATACCCTGCCAGACTGGGGGAGGTGCCGCTCTACATACCCCACCAGGCTGGGGGAGACACCACTCTGCATACCCCGCCAGGCTGGGGGAGACACCGCTCTGCATACCCCGCCAGGCTGGGGGAGACGCCGCTCTGCATACCTCGCCAGGCTGGGGGAGGTGCCGCTCTGCATACCCCGCCAGGCTGGGGGAGGTGCCACTCTGCATACCCCGCCAGGCTGGGGGAGGTGCCACTCTGTATACCCTGCCAGGCTGGGGGAGACACCGCTTTGCATACCCCGCCAGGCTGGGGGAGACACCGCTCTGCATACCCCGCCAGGCTGGGGGAGATTCCACTCTGTATACCCCGCCAGGCTGGGGGAGGTGCCGCTCTGCATACCCTGCCAGGCTGGGGGAGACACCACTCTGCATACCCCGCCAGGCTGGGGGAGGTGCCGCTCTGCATACCCTGCCAGGCTGGGGGAGGTGCCGCTCTGCATACCCCGCCAGACTGGGGGAGGTGCCGCTCTGCATACCCTGCCAGACTGGGGGAGGTGCCGCTCTGCATACCCCACCAGGCTAGGGGAGACACCACTCTGCATACCCCGCCAGGCTGGGGGAGACACCGCTCTGCATACCCCGCCAGGCTGGGGGAGACGCCGCTCTGCATACCTCGCCAGGCTGGGGGAGGTGCCGCTCTGCATACCCCGCCAGGCTGAGGGAGGTGCCTCTCTGCATACCCCACCAGGCTGGGTGAGGTGCCACTCTGTATACCCTGCCAGGCTGGGGGAGACACCGCTTTGCATACCCCGCCAGGCTGGGGGAGACACCGCTCTGCATACCCCGCCAGGCTGGGGGAGATTCCGCTCTGTATACCCCGCCAGGCTGGGGGAGGTGCTGCTCTGCATACCCTGCCAGGCTGGGGGAGGTGCCGCTCTGCATACCCCGACAGGCTCGGGGAGACACCACTCTGCATACCCCGCCAAGCTGGGGGAGGTGCTGCTATGCATACCCCTCCAGGCTGGGGGAGACACCGCTCTGCATACCCTGCCAGGCTGGGGGAGACACCACTTTGCATACCCCGCTACTCAGGGACACATGAGGAGGAAATCAGGGATGGTTGTAGTCAGCCAACTTCGCTACGCTGGAACTACGCGTAGTTTTACGCAATTACGCTTCGCCAAACTACGGCTTCAAAATCAAATATTCACTTCGTATGCATTTTATAGACTACATGTTAAACTACGCAATTACGCGTAGTGTGTAGCGTAGAGTATACGGATGCTTATGCCCGCATGCAGAAAATTTTACGCATTAATTCCTTTGTAAATGCTTATACCGGGAAGTCTTCTATGCGTACATTCCCCTTTCCAATGTGTAAATTTGTAAGCATACAATCGCAAGCGGAAAATTAGACGCGAGTAACGTATTCATCGTACAGTACACAATACACATGTTAACTACACATGGTGGACGTAAGCTATGCGTTGCGGTACTTCGCTATGCGTAAATTCGTAAGCGTAGTTTTGAAATTCACCTACATACTACAATGCGTAAATTTGCACTGGTGTCGTCTCTGCTCATCCCTGGAGGAAAGACTGAGAGGGGGAGCTATGTAGAAATGTGGCGAACGGTTCCCGAACCGTTCGCCAGCGAACATCTCTGGATACATGGGGCTTTTACTACTTCCGGGTCGCTCTGACCCGGAGTAGTACGCCTGCGCTGCCCGGCGAAGCGCGTCCTAGATCGCGCTCCTGTTCCCGGGCACTTTCTGCGCATGTGCGTGACGTCATGAACGACGTCACGCTCATGCGCAGAGAGTGCCCGGCAACAGGAGCGCGATCCAGGACGCGCTTCGCCGGGCAGCGCAGGCGTACTACTCCGGGTCAGAGCGACCCGGAAGTAGTAAAAGCCCCAGAGATGTTCGCAACATCTCTAGAGCTATGTATACACATATTACACAGATCTGTACATCAGTCCTGAAAGAGGGACACATGAGGAGGAAAGAGGGACAGGTGGAGCTCTGTATACACATATTACACAGATTGCTCCATCAGTCCTGAAAGAGGGACACATGAGGAGGAAAGAGGGACAGGGGGAGCTATGTATACACATATTACACAGATCTGTACATCAGTCCTGAAAGAGGGACACATGAGGAGGAAAGAGGGATGGGGAGCTATGTATACACATATTACACAGATCTGTCCATCAGTCCTGAAAGAGGGACACATGAGGAGGAAATAGGGACAGTGGGGGCTATGTATACACATATTACACCGATCTGTCCATCAGTCCTGAAAGAGGGACACATGAGGGGGGAAAGAGGGACAGGGGGAGCTATGTATACACTTATTACACAGATCTGTCCATCAGTCCTGAAAGAGGGACACATGAGGAGGAAAGAGGGGTGGGGAGCAATGTATACACATATTACACAGATCTGTCCATCAGCCCTGAAAGAGGGACACATGAGGAGGAAATAGGGACAGTGGGGGCTATGTATACACATATTACACAGATCTGTCCATCAGTCCTGAAAGAGGGACACATGAGGAGGAAAGAGGGACAGAGGGAGCTATGTATACACATATTACACAGATCTGTCCATCAGTCCTGAAAGAGGGACACATGAGGAGGAAAGAGGGACAGAGGGAGCTATGTATACACATATTACACAGATCTGTCCATCAGTCCTGAAAGAGGGACACATTAGGGGGAAAGAGGGACAGGTGGAGCTCTGTATACACATATTACACAGATCTGTCCATCAGTCCTGAAAGAGGGACACATGAGGGGGAAAGAGGGACAGGGGGAGCTATGTATACACATATTACACAGATCTGTCCATCAGTCCTGAAAGAGGGACACATGAGGGGGAAAGAGGGACAGGTGGAGTTATGTATACACATATTAAACAGGTCTGTCCATCAGTCCTGAAAGAGGGACACATGAGGTGGAAAGAGGGACAGGGGGAGCTATGTATACACATATTACACAGATCTGTCCATCAGCCCTGAAAGAGGGACACGAGGAGGAAATAGGGACAGGGGGAGCTATGTATACACATATTACACAGATCTATACATCAGTCCTGAAAGAGGGACACATGAGGAGGAAAGAGGGACAGAGGGAGCTATGTATATTCATATTACACAGATCTGTCCATCAGCCCTGAAAGAGGGACACATGAGGAGGAAAAAAGGACAGGAGAAGCTCTGTATACACATATTACACAGATCTGTCCATCAGTCCTGAAAGAGGGACACATAAGGAGGAAAGAGGGACAGAGAGAGCTATGTATACACATATTACACAGATCTGTCCATCAGTCCTGAAAGAGGGACACATGAGGAGGAAAGAGGGACAGGGGGAGCTATGTATACACATATTACACCGATCTGTCCATCAGTCCTGAAAGAGGGACACATTAGGGGGAAAGAGGGACAGGGGGAGCTATGTATACACATATTACACAGATCTGTCCATCAGTCCTGAAAGAGGGACACATGAGGAGGAAAGAGGGACAGGTGGAGCTATGTATACACATATTACACCGATCTGTCCATCAGTCCTGAAAGAGGGACACATGAGGAGGAAAGAGGGACAGGGGGAGCTATGTATACACATATTACACAGATCTGTCCATCAGTCCTGAAAGAGGGACACATGAGGAGGAAAGAGGGACAGGGGGAGCTATGTATACACATATTACACAGATCTGTCCATCAGTCCTGAAAGAGGGACACATGAGGAGGAAAGAGGGACAGGTGGAGCTATGTATACACATATTACACAGATCTGTCCATCAGTCCTGAAAGAGGGACACATGAGGAGGAAAGAGGGACAGAGGGAGCTATGTATACACATATTACACAGATCTGTCCATCAGTCCTGAAAGAGGGACACATTAGGGGGAAAGAGGGACAGGTGGAGCTATGTATACACATATTACACAGATCTGTCCATCAGTCCTGAAAGAGGGACACATTAGGGGGAAAGAGGGACAGGTGGAGCTATGTATACACATATTACACAGATCTGTGTATGTATAGAAACCAGGCACAGAAGTAATGAATCAATTGGACACTAATTGCTCAGCTGCGTGTTATAAAAGGGGATTCCCCCTTACCCTTGAACCTTAAAACAGAATTAAGAACGAATAACACGCGCTAGATATTCCAAATACTGTTTTATTCATAAACCCACATGAAACGGTTTTCTTTAAAATCGCAAATTATCCCACATATGCCCTTAGTGGGTTAGTCACTCATTCATACACCACACACCCAAATTGAAGGGCCCTTCAATGTTTGCAAAGCTATAAAATCAGAATGGGTATTCTCCTTATGAGTAGAAAAAACTGCATAATCTTTATAAACAAATGTTCAAGATATCCAGAAAAAAAACGTCCACTTCACCACATAATCAGTGGTGCTTCCTTATAGACAATAACACTTCCTTAACCCACGCCTTCATAAGCGGTATATGCTTAGGCTATAGAGACTCACTTGTCCTTATGTCAGCTTTAGGTAGCATCTCCACATGAAGTGATGTTAGTAATGGTTCAAATAGGTCTCCTCAGCGCTCCTCAACAAGCACAATGTTTGCTTTAGTGGTAACTCCCAGGCATCTACTCCACACCGGCGATCTTGTACGGGCCACGGCACTTCCGCCCGTCAGGCTCAGCGAGCCGCTCTCAGTACTTCCGCCTGGCTGGGTTACACTGGGATTAGCTTACACGGTGACGTCACCATAGGACTTTGGAGCAGCAGCTGCGCGCTTTCACTGCATGCCCAGTTCCAGTCCTGTATTAGCGTTGCCCACACAGATCAATAGCGTTCCTTCACCTCAACGCGTTTCAGCCAATTAACGATGGCCTTCATCAGGAGGATTTTAGCTTATGGAACAGCCAGCCATTTTCACTCATTATATATCCTTCATGGATCCGCCGTTTCACATATCAATAAGGGTAAAGTTCAAAACGTCCCAGATGTATTCTTCAGGACATAAGTACAAATCATGTAAGATTAATCAAGGACTCATGCCTTTCCTCTCCTTCCAATAATTAATCATGGATTAAAAAACGTATATAAGCAGATAACTAGATAAAGATAAAAATTGCGATTATAATTTATAAAAAACTGACTTGATAGTACCACATCTTAGATTTTATACCACACCCAACATACTAACCCACCAGTAGCCACTAAACAACCTCCAAACATACTTGTCCATACATTCTACATATTAAAAACACATTTAATAACTCAATGCCCAAACTGACTCCACCCCGTACCCACTCCTTCAGATATATCACCAATCCCCCTTAGAATATTACAAACATTTTCACTTCATTATTTAATCAGGAAATCCTATCTATCTTAAAGGAGTGCAAACAACTCCATTTCACTATTCAATCTTTTCGGAATTAGGGTGTCCAACTGGAAAATCCATTTGGACTCATTCCTTGACATTTTTTTAATATAATTACCCCCTCTCAAATCTGGTTCCACAATTTCCAAACCAAAAAATATAGTCCCTCTTGTGACGAATCAGCGTTTATTCGTCCTAGATAAGTAGTTAGAGCCTTATAAAATATCCCCTGTTGCCACTATTAAAAAGTGACAGATAGGGAAAGGCTTAATTTACAAAAAGATCAGGGAAGCCAGGGGTTAACAGTTCCTCTCCCTGGTCAAATGTAGCAAACCCTGGCTCT